>NC_077228.1:518780455-518918231 GCF_027887165.1 Monodelphis domestica | reverse complement strand
TATCGTTACTATTAGACAAATCACTATTTCTGGTACACAGTTCCACAATTTGCCACTGACTAGCTAGTGTGACCTTGGACAAGTCCCATTTCTCTCTAAACCAAAATTTCCTCCTTCCAAAATGTAGACTCAAACTAGAAGACCTATCTGGTCCCCTTAGAATTCACATTAAATACAATCATTGCTACAATTCACTCAAAAATTATTCATTAAGGATCTTTTCCATGCCAGGGAATTGTGGCAGGTACATGAAAATACAAAACTCAAAACATTTTTTGCCCTCAGGAAACTTAGTATTCTACCCAGTTCCCTATTAGAGGATGTCTTCAGGGCCAGAGGGAATTAAAGGTCCCCCTTTGGGGTGAATTCTCTGTAAATAAACTCCAGCCAAAGAGAGAGAACCAAAAACAGAAAGTAATGAGCCCTCTGCCTTTTTTCCTCATTTTAGCCAGACAGTCTCCTAGAGAGACAGGGCCTTCTGCTTTCTGGATGAAATGGCATTGTCTGTGATACATCATTAGTACTTTAGAACACAAAAGCAAGTGTCACCTTCTGGATGACATACAACACAAAGGGCTGTCACTCCTATGATGTAATGAAGCTTGAAACTGGACTGTTCAAAATCCATCAGGAAAGCAGTAGGCACTGTTGAGTGACTCATTACTGGAAGAGCAGATTTTTTAGCAGCTCATCAGTGCAACCAGGACTAGGGTCCATGAGCATCTTTATCCCCCTGCTAGTGGTCAGATAAACCATTGAGTGGTTGAGAGTCCTTAGGCCCCCACTATGGCTATCATGGAGTGTGGACTCCCTATGTTAGCCAAAGAGAGTTGACAGTAAAGATTCTAAGCAGAGGCATAAGATCTCCTATGCCAAAAATCATTCTCTTTAGAACCTCACTGATTCCATAGAATTCTCCTCTCTACTCATTTCCAAAAGTCTTTTCATCCTAGAATTTGCCTTTACAACCATACTCAAGCATCCTTCTCATCCTGTGGTTCTTTACTCTGATAATTCATTCTCTCCAGAACCTTCGTTTTAAAGAATGATTCAGGTCAAGCACTCACATCATTCCTCTATGGGCACTACTCTGGATTAGCTGGACATCTTTCTCCACCTTGCCTTTGATCAGATATTTTATCTCACTCCTTGACCTGGCACCCCATCCTTTTACTTTCACTTTATTCATGTGCTGTCTTCCCCTATTAGAATATGAGCCTTTTGAGACAACTATCTTTATCTGTATCCAAACATTGTGCAAATAACTGCTCTCTCTCTCTCTCTCTCTCTCTCTCTCTCTCTCTCTCTCTCTCTCTCTCTCTCTCTCTCTCTCTCTCTCTCTCTCGTCTCTCTCGTTCTCTCTCTCTCTCTCTCTCTCTTTCTCTCTCTCTTCTCTCTCTCTCTCTCTCTCTCTCTCTCTCTCTCTCTTCTCTCTGTCTCTCTCTCTCTCTCTCTCTTCCTCTCTCGTCTCTCTCTCTCTCTCTCTCTCTCTCTCTCCCCCCTCCCTTTTTTCTCTCCTCCCCCCTCCAGAATTATGCACAAAGGGCTATAAAAGAATGCATAGCTTTTGATTCAGTAATACCACTACTAGGTCTATATCCCAAAGAGATAAAAAAAAAATGGGAAAAGACTTATTAGTACAAAAATATTTATAGCTGCACTTTTTGTAGTGTGAAGACTAAATTAACTCTGACAAAGATTTGAAAACTAAAAGGATGTCCCTCAGTTGGGGAATGGCTGAAACAAATTGTGGTATATGGTAGTGAGAGAATACTATTGTGCTATAAGGAATGATGAACAGGATAATTTCAGAATGATCAAGAATACCTACATAAACTGATGCAGAGTGAAATAAGCAGAACCAGGAGAACATTGTACACAGTAACTGAAATATTGTGGGACAATCAAATGTGATGGACTTTGTTACTAACAGCAATACAGTGATCTAGGACAATTCAGAGGCTTTGTGAAAAAGAATGTTATCTACCCCTAGAAAAAGAACTGTTGGAGTAGAAATGCAGATGAAAGCATTTGATTTATCCTTGTTTATTTGGGTTTAGAATTTGGGATTTTGGTTTTATAAGATTATTCTCTTACAATAATTAATAATATGGAAATATGTTTTGAGTTATAATACATGTATAACCCAGTGGAACTGCCTGTCAAGTCTGGGAGAGGGAAGGGAAGAAGGGAGAGAGACAACATGAATCATGTAACTTTAGAAAACTTATTTGTAAATGTTATTGGAACAACATAAAGATAAAAAAAATTTAAAGCCATCCATGACAAGGAACTGAAATTGAGAAGATGCACATCATTTCAGGAATAACTAAATAAATTGTGGTATATGATTGTGATGGAATACTACTGCACCATAAGAAACAATGAACAGGCTAATAAAAAAAAAAACCTTTGGAAAGAAATATGAGATAATGAACAGTGAAATGAGTAGAATCAAGAGAATGACACACACAGCTACAGGATTAATACTGGAAGAATAAATTGTGAGTTACCTCCAAAGAGTGAACTGAAAGGTGAAACATGAAAGACTTAATTTGTGTGAGCATGTTGGTCTCCCGGATGATACCTTCTGTGATGTGGAGAGAGACTGGGACACTTGTTGGTGAGATTTTTTTTATGTAGATATGAAGAAAAGTAGGCTAACCATATAGGAGATTTGCATTCCATTTTGTACAATCTTCTTTTCTTTGGATTGTAGAAATATTTATTTTAGTTTAGTTTTATGAAATACTGAGGGGAATTAAAAAAATTTTAAAGGACAAAAAGCTATTCATTTAGAGATCATTCCCTACTCAATGTGGGCAAATGAGTAGGAAAGATTACCTAGCTTCTTCAGCTTCTGAAATTATCCTCAATAAATTTAAGGTACAAGGTAATGTACCTTCATATGAAGGTACTTAAAGACAGCAACAGAAAAATAGAGTAGCAGAACAAATTCAAGCAAGAAAGGAGATCCAGAAGTTGCTACAGAATGAGAAGATTGAATAAATGGTAAAGATTCAGAGCTTCAGGAAAGTTTTTTGGAAATTTATGGATTCCTGATCTGTGTTTATTTACTCCTGAAGTTCAAAGCTACAAGTTTGGGGCCAGAGTGAGGTCTTGGAGGGGTGGATAATGGGTAGATGCGGTGTTTCTATGATGCTCCATATTCTAGAAGCCATGAGATCCATGGCTTGACTCAATCAATTCCTCCCCTCTCATCTTGAACCCATTGTCAAAGATGAAAATCAGCATTGAGGCTACAAGCAGTGAGTTCCTGGACCACCAGATGTCAAGGGACATATGCTCTCCAGATATGACTGAAGCTCCCAAAGCACTTCTCAGATAGAAATAAATACAGATGGATTTGTTCTGTGTTTGCCTTATTAATTTAATTCTCCACAAGGTTATAGCAAACATGGAGATGTTACTGCTGTTGACCTCACAGAAAAAAGGATGGAGGAATCGGGATAAATTTCATCTGGGGTGTGGCCTTATGGGTTGAGGAGAGGAAGAATACCATCTGGAAGCTTCCTATTTTGAATAATTATTCTTAAGTTTTGTCATTACTAGTTGCCTGAGCCTGAAAGTACAAGTGGTGTCCTTAGGCAAAGACCTTGCTATCCCACTCTGGTTAAATCTCTGGTTCTCCATAGAAATGCCATAGTCAGAATCACATTCTCCTGAAGAACATAGCTTGAGAAAAGCTGGACCAGGCAACATCTACTGTCATTTAACCTCTGATAGTCCATGTTTATGTGAAATTCAGACAAGACTTTAGAGAGAATTTTAAATCATTCCATTATAGGGTGGAGCCAAGATGGAGGAGTAATTAGGGCAGCAGGCTTACCATTTCACCACAAAAATCCTCTCCTACCAAGAATAAAATATTACCATAAAATGAATACAGGAATGAAAGAACCAACAGAGACAAGGGGAAATAACCTTCAAAAAAGAAAAATGCTAAAGGTAGACAGAGAACTGAGGTGAGAGGGGAGTGGAGCTAGCAGGAGGCATAGCAGCAAGTGAAGAGCAAGCAAAGAGCAAACCACATCCTACCACCACCCCACACATCTGCTCTCACAGGTTCCAAACTTAGGCCCAAGTTAAGCCAGACCCTGAGATCCTGCTGGATAGTTAGTGATGCAAGCCAACTAATACCCCTTGAAATTGCAAACCTATGGAGAAGTCCTGAGGTCCTAGCCCAAGGCAATCTGGGATAAAGGGGCCTGATCCACATGGGCCCACAGTGAAGCCAGAATCCTAGCCTGGACTTGGGGGTGAAGGACATAATCCACAGTTTGGGGTGAGGAAATAGTTCTCAGTGGAAGCCTCCCTGGGATCTTTTTGCCCAAACCTAATGGTGACCTCCAGGACAGGACAATCAAGGGTGTGCTGATTGAATAAATACCTTGAGACTAAAATCATGAGCCTAAGCCTAGGGCTAGAATCTGATCAGCACCTAACCTGATCAAGTTCAGACTGAGATCAAAAGCTTACACCCAAGCCTGAGGAAAATCTTTAAGCTATCAGCATCTCAAGGGTCATTTGAATCAGCAGAGGGAGGAGACTGTCAGAGCTCTCAACCCTCAGACCATCTGGTAAACTAGTAATAATCCAGAAAATAACCTGAAAATAACATCAAGGAAGGACTGAAGTTTAAGAGAGTATCCCCAACTCCCCAGAAAACAGAAGCCTATCTATAATTAGATAGGAAAAATGAGCAAACAATCAAAAAAGCACCTAACTCTAAAGACTTTATATGAAGACAAAGAACAAGTTGCAGACAGAGAAGGGGACAGTGAAAGCAAAGGAAACACACCTAAAGTCCAAAAGAAAACTATGGATTGGACACAGATTCTGAAATAGCTCAAAAAAGACTTCAAAAACCAATTATTAGAGGTAGAGGAAAAGTAGAGAAGAGAAATGAAAAATGGCCAATTGAAAGGAGAACCAAAAGCTGACAGAAGAAAACCAGGTCTTAAAAATCAGAATTGATCATCTAAAAACTAATGATTTCATGAGAAATCAAAAAACAATAAAGCAGAATCAAAGGAATGAAGAAAAAAAGGAGGAAAAATCAAATATCTTACTGAAAACACAATTGACCTAGAAAAACAGGTCTAGGAGAGATAATCTAATAATTTATTGGATTACCTGAAAGCCCTGATGAAGAAAAAAAAAACTTGGATATCATATTATAAGAAATTATCAAAGGAAACTTCCCAGAGATCCTTGAACAAGAAAACAAAATTGAAATTGAAAGAATTTATAGATCACCTCCAGAAAGAAATCCTCAATTGACAACTTCCAGGTTGTAATAGCCAAATTCAAGAGCCAGTAAGCCAAGGAAAAATGCTTCAAACAGCCAGAAAGAAACCATTCAAACAACATGGAGCTACAATCAGGATCACTTAGGACCTAGCAACTTCTACATTAAAGGATCAGAAGCAAGGGATAGGATATTCAGAAAGGCAAAAGATTTGGGTTTACAACCCAGAATCACCTATCCAGCAAAACTGAGTATATTATTTCAGGAGGGAAATGGTCATTCAATAAGATAGAAGATTTCCAAGCATCCCTGAGGAACAAGCCAGACCTAAACAAAAAATTTGAAGGCCAAATATAAGAGGCAAGAGAAGTCCAGAAAGGTAAATAAGAAAGAGAAAATTTAAGGGACTCGTCAAGATAAAATGTCTATCTATATGTCTAAATGGAAAAATTCTAATGACTAAGCAGGGTGGAGCAAATCTAAAATTCACAGTAATAGGACATAGAAATATTGCAAACAAATACAGAAAAGCAGAAATAATAAATGCCACTTTTTCAGATCATAATTTTGGTAAAAATTATAATTAACAAGGGTCCATAGAAAGGCAAATCTAAAGTTAATTGGAAATTAAATAATTCTTCAACACAGGTGGGACAAAGAAGAAATCATAAAACAATTACAGATTTCATTAAAGAGAATGACAAATAAGGAGATACTGTATCAAAACCTATGTGATATAGCCAAAACAGTACTCAGGGGAAAATTTATATCTCAAAGTGCCTATGCCAACAAAATAGAAAGGGCAAAGATCAATTAATTGGTCTTGCAACTTAAAAAAAAGTAGAAAAAGAACAAATTAAAAATCCCCAGACAAAAACTAAATTGGAAATCCTAAAAATTAAAAGAAGAAATTAATCAAATTTAAATTAAAAGAATTATTGAAGTTAAAAATAAGACTAGGAGCTGGTACTTTGAAAAAACATAAAATGGATAAAGTATTAGTCAATCTAATAAAAAAGAAAGAAGAAAAATCAAATTAATAGTCTCAAAGATGAAAGGGGAAATCTCACCTCTAATGAGGAAATTAAGGTAATTATTAAGAACTACTTTGTTCAATTATGCAATAAATATGACAATCTAGGGGAAGTGGGTGAATACTAATAAACCTATAAATTGCCCAGAATAACAAAAGAGGAAATAGAATTATTAAACAATCCCATCTCAGAAAAAGAAACTGAACAAGCCATCAAGTAACTTCCTAAGAAAAAATCTCCAGGATCTGATGGATTCACAAGTGAATTCTATCAAACATTTAAAGAACAACTAATCCCAATACTATACAAATTATTTGACAAAATAATCAAAGAAGGAGTTTTACCTATTTCCTTTTTTGACACAAATATGGTACTGATTCCAAAACCAGGCAGACCAAAGACTGAGAAAGAAAACTACAGACCAATCTCCATAATAAATATAGATGCAAAAATCATAAATAGAATACTAGCAAAAAGACTTCAGCAGTGATCAAAAGGATTATTCACTATGATCAGGTGGGATTTATACCAGGAATGCAAGGACAGTTTAATACTAGGAAAACCATCCACATAATTGATTATATCAATAATCAAACCACAGAACTCACATGATTATCTCCATAGATGCAGAAAAATTTTTTGACAAAATACAGCACCCATTCCTATTGAAAACACTAGAAAGTATAGCAATAGAAGGGTCATTCCTCAAAATAATGAACAGTATATATTTAAAACCATCAGCAAGTATCACCTGCAACAGGGACAAGTTAGAAGTCTTTTCAATAATATGAGTGAGGCAAGGATGCCTATTATCATCTCTTTTATTCAATATTATATTAGAAATTATAGCAGTATCAATTAGAGAAGAAAAAGAAATTGAAGGGATTAAAGTGGGCAGTGAGGAAACTAAACTATCACTCTTTGCAGATGATATGATGATATACTTTAAGAACTCCAGAAAATCAACTATAAGGCTAGTGAAAATAATTAACAACTTTAGCAAAGTTTCAGGATATGAAATGAACACATAAATCATCAGCATTTTTATATATTTCCAACAAACTCAGCAGCAGGAGTTAGAAAGTGAAACTCCATTTAAAATCACTCTAGACAATATAAAATATTTAGGAATTTATTTACCAAAACAAACACAAGAATTTTATGAACACAACTACAAAACACTTTTCACAGAAATAAAATAAGATATAAACAATTAGAAGAAAAAACATTAATTGCTCCTGGGTAGGTTAAGCTAATATTAAAAAAATGACAATCCTACCCAAATTAATCTACTTATTCAGTGCCATACCTATGAAACTACCAAAAAAAGTTTTTACAGAATTAGAAAAAATTATAACAAAGTTCATCTGGAAGAATAAAAGATCAAGAATATCAAGGGAAAGAATGAAAAAAATGTGAAGGATGGGGGCCTGATAGTACCAGGTCTTAAACTGTACTATAAATCAGTGATCATCAAAACAATATTGTACTGTCTAAGAGACAGAAGGGTGGATCAATGGAATAGACTAAAGGTAAATTACCTTAGTAAGCTAGTGTTTGATAAACCCAAAGACCCCAACTTTTGGGACAAGAACTCACTATTTGCAAAAACTGCTGGGAAATTGGGAAAAAAAGTATGGGGAAAATTAGGTTTAGATCCACATCTGACACCCTATACCAAGATAAATTCAAAATGGGTGAACAACTTAAACATAAAGAGTGAAATCATAAATAAATTAGATGAACATAGATTCATATACCTGTCAGATCTGTGGTAAATGAAGGGATTTAATCCAAGAAAGAGATAGAGAACATTGCAAAATGTCAAATGAATGACTTTGATTATATCAAATTAAAAAGGTTTTGTACAAATAAAAACAATGCAACCAAATTTAGAAGGAAAGCAATAAACTGGCATAACATTTTTATAATAAAACTCTCTGACAAAGGTTTAATTTCCCAAACACATAAGGAACTAACTCAAACTATTAAAAAAAAATCAAGTCATTCCCCAATCGACAAATGATCAAGGACATGATTAGACAATTTTCAGATAAAGAAATAAAACTATCAATAAGCACATGAAAAAGTGTTCTAAATCCTTCCTGACTAGAGAATTGGAAATTAAAACAACTCTGAGTTACCACCTTATACCTAGAAGATTGGCCAATATGACAGCAAAAGAAAGCAATAAATGTTGGAGGGGATGTGGCAAAATTGGGACACCAACACACTGCTGGTGGAGTTGGTTCCAACCATTGGTCCAACCATTCTGGAGGGCAATTTGGAACTATGTACAAGGGCTTTAAATGAATGCCTGCCCTTTGATCCAGCCATAATACTGCTGGCTTTGTACCCCAAAGAGATGATAAGGAAAAAGACTTATACAAAAATATTCATAGCCACACTCTTTGTGGTGGCAAAAATAAAGTTGGAAAATGAGGGGATGCCCTCTGATTGTGGAATGGCTGAAGAAATTGTGGGATCAGTTGGTGATGGAATACTATTGTGCTCAAAGAAGGATGAACTGATGAATTCCATATGAACTGGAATGATCTCCAGGAATTGATGCAGAGCAAAAGGAGCAGAACCAAAGACTTGTACACAGAGACTGATACATTATGACTCAATCAAATGTAATGGACTTTTCTACTAGTAGCAATGCCATGATCCAGGACAATCCAGAGGAACTTATGAGAAAGAATGCTATCCACATCCAGAGACAAGAAGTGTGGAACCAGAAATGCATTAGAAAAAATATATGATCAACCATGTAGTGCAATGAGGGTGTGATTAGAGTTATGATGTTAAAGTATCACTCTATTGCAAATATGAATAACATTTAAATAGGTTTTAAGCAATGATACATCTCCATAACCAGTGGAACTGCTTATAGGCTTGGGAGGGGGGAGGAGAGAGTTGGAGGGGGACCATGAATCATGTAACATGGAAAAATATTCTAAATAATTTTTTAAATCATTCCATTAGAGTTAGACTTAAATAGTCCAGTGAATTTGGAATCTCTGTGATGTGGATGGTCTCTCCAAGGATGTAGATCACAAATAATCTGTTTGTCCATCCCATATAATTCTTGTCAACAATCTCCAATATGCTTCCCAAAGCAGATCCATCCTGAAGGACTTTCCTCATTTATGCTGACATTGTGAGGTGATCAGTGAAGCAAACAGACTATCCAATGGTTCTCTCTTATTCTCATTACATGATTTGCCCATCTTCTTTTCTAGACATATATTTTATTGGTAATATTCTTCACTCCAGTTCTTCACAGTTCCTTATTATGTGTCATATGGCCTATTTATTCTCACCATGTGCTTTTCTATTACCCTCTGTTGTGAGACTCATTTTTAATTATCTAGTGACTATGATGTTCCATGACTCCCAACTATACCAACACATCAGTCAACTATTCATATTTTTTAAGTGGACCTTTATTTCCTAAAGGAAATTGGGAAACATTAAAGTCATCAAATTAAATCAATAAACATGCTTACTGTATGCCAGGCACTAGACTAAGTGCTGGGAATAGATATAATAAATAGTTAACACATAAAGAGGAGTTGGTGGATGATTAGAAGATACGAATTAAGGGTACTCATATAGGGGCAAGGAATGAGGAGAAGAAGCCTATGGAGTGTTGATGGGATAAGTAGAGTATGGCTCAGGCAGCTCTTGTACGAGTGGAAAAGAATAAGGCTAGGTTGTGATTGCTTCTAATGGTCTTCCCAGCTCATGGGCTTCATGTCTTATCAGCTCTCACAGCAGTTCTCTTTGCCAATAGATTAGAGAGCATTTTTCTTACTTATATAGAAGGAAAGCTCTATGTCTGATCTCATTTCTTATCAGTAGTCTTGCTTTTCGATAAGCCTTGAATATCTGGGAGTGGTAAATAGCCAGCATATATGTGGCTGAGTCCATGGGCAGTCTCTGTTGAACTCATGATTTATTTCTCAAGAGACTCTTCTTTGGCTCACTTTCAAAACACTCAGCTGTCTCACATACAGGTGGCTATTATCTGAGGGTGAAGCCTATAATAGGCAGTTTCTCATAATTAGCCTAAGGATGACACACATGTGGTGACCTTGAGAGTCAGTTATTATCTTAGGGTGGGCAATCTTCCCAGTTCAGGTTATAGTAATTATTCTCAAAATGACCTTGGAAGAGGCTATGGTCATCTTTATCTTAAACTGGGAAGCAATGGGGAGAGAACAAAGTCCATTCTGATTTTTTTTAATTATGAAAAGGAGGGGGAAAAACATTCTTGAACTTCTAGTACACTATGAGATACAACAGCTATAATTCAAAAAAAGTTATTAACTTAACATGCAAGCAAAAAGGATAACAATAAATCATATTTAATGCAAATATTTCTCCAACTTGAGAAAAGAGTCTCCTAGAATGGAGCCCACATTTGAAATTTCCATATATTATATAACAAATGATGAAATGTAATTTTATCATTTAGCCTCACTTCTACAGGCAGAAATTAATATATCAGTATCATCTCCACTCATGAGATGATTTGCAACTTTCCAATTATCCCAGGAAAAAGTCACTAGGACATGTTGAAATCCTTATCTCCAACTCCCACCTTCATTCAACACTTTCTCTGTTTATTTTCCTTTTCTACCTCACAGATGCTCCCAATGGTCTAACAACTCTACAGACAGTCCTAATTTCAAATATTCATCACAGTCTGGAGTCAATTTGGACCAACTCAGAAGAGTTGATTTCTAAGTTTTTAAATGTGAGTATTTTCACCTTGAAAATGATAAATGCTTCAGATCAGTGGTTGATTTATTGTTCTGTTGATTGTCTAAACTTAATAAAATGATGGAGAGAATATTACTAATGAAGCCTAAACTTAAAGCATTATCTTAATACTTTTTTAAGAGCCTGCTGTTAAATATTTGCTAGCATGCCATTGCAGATATTCTACCATATTCACAAAACAGGAGAAATCTTTCATCAGAATGATATAGCACCATTTTTGATATGGAAAATATGGTTACTATACCCACAGGAGTCTTTATTATGAGGAAGGAATCCTTTTAGAATCTCATATTTCCAACTGCTATGAGTCATCACTTGAAACAGAGCAGGGTAGGGATCATATTGGTCTCTCTCCACTTGATGCTGATTGATTGATTGGTATGTGTATTACCAAGGGCTGAAGGGATTCTCCCAACAGATTGGTTTCTAGATCACAGTTATACAAGTACCAAAGTCTGAATCTGCATTTCAGTTTCATCCCCACCAGATGTTACCCATCAAATTTCAAGTGGCCAGCTAGGGCAGGCTGCTCAGGTATCACATAAAATTTCCACCTCTTGGGGGCCAGCTGTGTAGCTCAGTGGAATGAGAGCCAGGCCTAGAGATGGGAGGTCCTAGGTTCAAATATGACCTCAGACACTTCTCAGCTGTGTGACCCTGGGCAAGTCACTTGACCCCCATTGCCTACCCTTACCACTCTTCTGCCTTGGAGCCAATACATGGTATTGACTCCAAGACGGAAGGTAAGGGTTTAAAAAATAAAAAAATTTCCAACCTCTTCCCAATACAAAGACCAGTCCTTTATGAGATTCTAGTCTGAGGAACTGCTCCTGGTCCTAAAGGGCTGGAGCACACTCTCCTCTTTTTTTTTTTTAACTGAAGAAACCCAGGCAAATGATTTGGACTCAATTCTGCCCTGGAGAACCTGGCTCCTAAATAAGATGGGTTAGGCTTATTTTTCTCACACTCTTTGTTACATCCCCTAACCTTGAACCAGAGAATGATTTAATTAAAATAAATTAGATTATAACTAATGTTTAAGACCCCTTCAAAATAGTAATAATAAAAGAAACAATGCTAATTTATATAAACCAGGCATGAGACAGGTAATTTGCTCCTAAGGACTGATCAATTGCTAAAAACAGGATACCAACAAGTAAACATTTGATGTCAACAACAAAATAATTAAAGCAAGATTCAATAAATATACACTAGTCACTATGCCTAGTTCCAGATGTTGAAAGTCTGACAGAGTTTGCCTCAAGGAGTGCACTTTTACTGTTAAAACCATCTGAGGTAATGATACTTATACTTCATTGGAATATAAAACAATTTGAGGCATCTCACAGTTCACCTCAACTTTACACTGTCCAAATCTTTTCCAGTTTACATCGACTGGTACAGGAACTAGACTTGAGCCGATCTACTTTTCAATGACCACCCTCTTCAATGTTGGACCTTCCTTGCTGCCATCCAGGCCAGTTAATGGGGGTTATGACTTCCTTATATCCTAGGTCACTTCCAAGCCTGTATACATGTGTCCTGGATAAAATGTCATACATCTAAGACAAAAAAAGGGCAAATATAAAAGATGCAACTCAAACATAGGCTCAGGCTTGACCAAGTAGGATATGTGTGCTTTCACCACCACAGGCAAGTGGCACCATAGTGGGAAGCTCAGTCTACCTCCATCTGACTCAAGGAAAAAAAGATTAAAACAGACTTGCTGAATTCAAAGCCCAAAGGAAGAGTAAGAATGGAGTGCTCTCTTTGATTCCAAAGGAGTGTAGATTTAGAGGTCGAAAGGACCTTAAAAACAACCTTAAAAAATCAATGAAGAGTATTCATCAGCAAAGGATAAACTATGGAGTGGAAACACCGAGGAAAAGCAACTGCCTGAATACAGCGGTGAGGGGACATGACAGAGGAGAGACTCTAAATGAACACTCTAATGCAATATTATCAACATAGCAATGGGTTCAAATCAAGAAAACATCTAATGCCCAATGGATTTACGCGTCGGCTAGGGTGGGGGCTGGTGGGGGGGGTGGGGGGGAGGAAAAGAAAATGATCTTTGTCTTTAATGAATAATGCTTGGAAATGATCAAATAAAATATAATTTAAAAAATCAATGAAGAGATTGGGTCAAATCACTTCATTTTCTAAATGTGAGGAAATTAGGCATAAATAGATTAAATTATTTTACCAGAGAAAGGATCTGAGATTCAAACTCAGGTCTTCTTTCTTGTCTTCAGGTCTAACACTGTCAACACTATGCTACAAGCTGTCATCTAACAAGTGATGAGCTCTTCTGGCTTCTCAGCCCATAAGAGAACTGAATCTTCATCACCTCAGAATGTGAACCCTTTGGAGATAAGTTCCAGGGCTGGAAACAGGTCTCCTGAAACTTCTACATGGTTGCCAGAAACAGGGAATGATAATATTCTATGGAATGGTAGCCCTGACTACAATACTAAAATGTTTGCCTTTGCCTGCATTTGGTATCAGACCCAAGAACACCAGAACTCTTTGGTTTACCCAATGGGGAAAAAACACCCAAGTCATGTTTAGATGCTTCTCCTGACTCCACAGCTTATGACAGAGACCTATAAGAGAACGTGACCTTTCCCCACCTCAGGTTAGAAGAGCATCTGTATTTCTTACTTATCAGGAAATTTTAGAAACTATAAAATATTTTTAAAGAAGATGAAATATCTGTCCATATTCTTCAGAAAATATGAATATGGAATATTATAAAGAAAGCAATTAATCCATACTTAAAACTAATTTGCTTAACCCAGTGGGTTTTTAAATTATTCATTAGTGCTGTTTAAAAATAATTGCAGTTTATGAGGAAAACCTATTATGGATTTCTTTTAAGACTTAAAAAGAAAGGATTTCCTTTTTATTTATCAGCTATTTATCAGCTATTTACAGTTTGGAAAACCAGCACATTTCAAGACTGGCTTAATATTCTCATCACCCTTGCCTCCCTCCTCCTTCCCCATAGCCCACAAACCTAATTAACTTTAACATTCATCATATATGCATACTCTTATTCTATTTTCCATCACCAGACAGTGGACTCACAAGTAATAATAACTGTTCACACTTCTATAGCACATTCAAGTTTATAAACATTTTCCTTACAGATGAGGAAGCTGAAACCCAGGGTGGGTTAAGTGATTTTGTGCCTCTAGCTAACAAATCACTGCCAAAATCAAAGGTTGGGTTTCTGGAATGTTCCCCAGAGTGGTTGTTTCAGAGGATTCTAGAAGTACTCATTTTCATTTTATAAAGGAGACAACAGGCTGGAGTAAGGGGAAACCACTTTACTTTACAAAGGATGGGACATCCAAAATGGTCCAAAGTCTCAATGCAGGGTTCTTTCATCCAAGTTGCTTCCTTGGGGACAGTGGTCCTTTGAAAGTACTGGCCTCATAATGCAAGATCCTGTAGGGGCTCAGGGTCTGAACTCTAAAAACACCAGCTATGTAACAGTCAAAAAATGACTTTACTGTTCTGAGTCTCATTTTCTTCATCAGTAAAAGGGGAAAAGGACAAAATGTTTGTTATAAATAAATATTAACCTTGAAGACTATATACTAAATGTATAAATATTTAGTAGTAAAGAGAAAGAAAGGTAGAAATAAGGTTTCCAACATTCCTAACAAAGTAGAATCAGGTCCTAGATTATAGCCAGGTGGGATTCCTGCCACACCATCACTTACCAGAGATTGTAAGCAAGATAAAAGCCTACTGGAGGGCTTGAGAGAGAGTGAGACTAGAGAGAGGGATGGAAGTCAAGAGAGCAGTGAGCTTCCAAGCTTCCCACACTGGACTTTCAAACCTCATCTAAGCTCTTTCCCCAGATCTTTCCATTGGCCAACAGCCTCCAAACATCATATTTCCATAACCTCCAGGACTTTCACTTTCATCAGCTGGGGAATGGGTAAACAAGTTGTGGTGTATGATTGTGATGGAGTAAGTACCATTGTACTGTAAGTAATGATGAGTAATGGTATCAGCAAAATCTTGGGAAGACTTACATGAACTGATGCAAAGCGAAATGAACAGAAACTGGAGAATATCCTCACAGTAACAGCAATATTGCATTAAGATCAATTGTGAATGACTTAGGTATTCGCAGTATATAATGATCCAAGGCAATTCCAAAAGCCTTTTGATGAAAAGTGCTATCTACTTCCAAAGAAAGAACTAGTGGAGTCTGAATGCAGATTGAATGAAGGATACTTTTTTTAAACTTTATTTTTCTTGTTGGTTTTCTTTCTTTCTTTCTTTCTTTTTGGTCTGTCTTGTATAAACTTTATTAGTTACTTGCCTTCTCAAGGAGACAGGAGGGGAGGGAGTGAGGGAGAGAATTTGGAATACATCATTTAAAAAATATATTAAGGGACAACTAGATAGCACAGTAAATAAAGCTCCAGTCTTGGAATTGGGAAGACTTGGGTCCAAATCTGGTCTTAGATACTTACTATCTGTAAGACCACTAGGAAAATCCCTTAACCCAATTGCCACTCCTCAGTCTTAGAATTGTGACTAAGACAGAAAGTAAGAATTTTTAAAATGTCAAAAAATTATTTTTACATGTAATTGAGAAAAATATTTTTATAATCAATTAAGCACATTGACTAAATAGTTTTTGAGGTCCCATACTTCTCTAGATCCATGATCTAGAGGTCTCAGTTTTATTCATCTGCAAAATGAGGACATTGGAGTAGAACACCTCAAAGATCCCTTCAGGGTCTAAATCTAAGATCCTATGATCTCAAGTTATTTAACCTTTCTGAGCCTCAGGCAACTCCAAGACTCTACTTAACAAACAGAGCATAACCTAATACCTGGAATATGGGAATTATTTAGCAAATGCTTGTTGATTGACTGATTGATTGATGGGGAGATTGTTATTGATAAAATTAAAGGGAGTTCTTAATATGTTGGCATAACTATAATACAAAATGGAATATGGCAACTCTAGGGAGAAGGCTACATATACTATGTATTCCACAAGAATCAGGGCATGCCTTCCAAATTCATTAACATTCTGTTGTTGGCTAAGCCTCAGCAATTTCTATTTCTATATTTCTATTTCTCAATCTCTATTTCTCCTTTGAAGAAGAGACTTGAAAAACAAAAAAAAAAGTCTCATCAATGGAGGGTTTTGGTGAGACTAACGATGGGTCAATAAAGGTTAAAAGAAGATGGTAACTGGGGCAGCTAGGTGGCTCAGTAATTAGATCACTAGACCCGGAATCAGGAGAACCTAGGTTCAAATTTTGCCTCATATACTACTTATCTGTGTGACCCTGGGCAAGTCACTTAAACCCAGTTGTCTAGCTCTTACTGCTCTTTTGCCTTAGAACCAATAGTGACAATTAATTCTAAGACAGAAGCTATTGGTTTACCAAAAGAGAGAGAGAGAGAGAGAGAGAGAGAGAGAGAGAGAGAGAAGAGAGAGAGAGAGAGAGAGAGAGGAGAGAGAAGAAGAAGAAGAAGAAGAAGAAGAAGAAGAAGAAGAAGAAGAAGAAGAAGAAGAAGAAGAAGAAGAAGAAGAAGAAGAAGAAGAAGAAGAAGAAGAAGAAGAAGAAGAAGAAGAAGAAGAAGAAGAAGAAGAAGAAGAAGAAGAAGAAGAAGAAGAAGAAGAAGAAGAAGAAGAAGAAGAAGAAGAAGAAGAAGAAGAAGAAGAAGAAGAAGAAGAAGAAGAAGAAGAAGAAGAAGAAGAAGAAGAAGAAGAAGAAGAAGAAGAAGAAGAAGAAGAAGAAGAAGAAGATGATGATGGTAATTAAGAAGGAGCCTAGTGTGAACAGACACTTGGAATTAAGAAGCATCCCTAGAAAGAGTTTTTTAGAGCCTTCTCTGTTTGTCTTTTAGGGAGCTCCTTGGATCTGAGGGAATTGCCACAGGAGCAGTTTTCACCCAAGGTTACAGAATACCCTTTGGAAGGTCCTAGCAAACTATCTTAACA
This sequence comes from Monodelphis domestica, assembly GCF_027887165.1. Taxonomy (NCBI): domain Eukaryota; kingdom Metazoa; phylum Chordata; class Mammalia; order Didelphimorphia; family Didelphidae; genus Monodelphis; species Monodelphis domestica. The sequence continues at coordinate 518,901,148 of NC_077228.1, read as the reverse complement.
AAAAAGTACCATCTCATTCTAGTATTTTGGCCCCAAGTCGATCATTAACAGGAAATCTTATCACTTTAATTCCAAAAAAGTTATTCCTGGTGGGAAAGGGGAGCAGAACCAAGAGAATAATACCCAAGATGGATGCAATTCTATAAATGAAAAACTAAAAGACAATCACACCCATATAATTTTCAAAGACCTATTCTAATCCCAAGGAATCAATGATGAGACTTTGAGCATGTGGGGCAGCTACAGATTCAAAATGGTGCATACACTGCCAGACTCAATCACCTCATCAAGTGATTTTCCTTCTCTAAAAATCTCACAGCGTTCCTAGTCCTCTTGATATCAGACCCTTGGGTAGTTACGTTATAAAAGGAAAACCCAATCATGGGAATACTAGAAAATAAAATTCATTTTCTACCAGCAATGAAGGCTAGTTTTTTCCTGCCTCACTGAGATCAAATGAAAATCTGACAGGCACAGGTTTCTAGGCATCTGGTGTGCCCCAGGAACCCTTTGCTACAGTGTCAATGATGGGAGTATAAGGTTGCCTTCCACCCTCTTCATCATATGTCAGCTCTTAGTCACTGGAGAACATGGTGACCTGAGACATCTGGTTCCTACGTCAGTCTTCAGATACTTTTTCTTTACAGGACCCAGATGTATGGAGCATATGTGTGGGATACACTCCAAGGCAGCCTTAGCTATAGAAAACTCATGGGACAACTATATGATAAGCTCTCCATTTTTCTTTTCTTCTCCTTGCCTCATGAGGAAGGAAGTGGACAGACCATTCAGTTTCTTCATCTCTTCTTCAAGATACCTTTCTTGATCTTCCCCTTCCCAGTTATGAGTAGATCCCCAATAATTCTGCATTGAACTCATAAATGTCCTATATTTACTTATGTGTGACAATGTTCTATTCCCACCAGCCCCAGGAGAATGTAAGCTCCTCAAGGACAGGCATGGCTTTCATATTTGTCTATATCCTCAATGCTTAGCAACTATACATAGTTGCTTAATACCTGCTCATAAATTGATTAATTTGCATAGGTAAGGTCAGACACACAGTAGGCATTAATAAGTGCTTCTGGATGGACTGATAGATTTTTGAAAAGAAAGAGTTCAACAGAATTATAAAAGAAAATGGACGGCACCAAAAAAAAGCCATCAAGAAGACTTTTTTAAAGTAAAAAAAAAAACAATAACAACATGAAAAAAAAAGGTTTGTCATGAGAACATTCATTATATGCTACAACTTGGCTTGTCACCTTCAAAAACAGAAGCTTCTGTTCCATCTGAGGAGTCCCAGTTGAATTTCCAATGCCAATCATGCTCAGATTTAGAGCCTACACTCTGTGTGTAGGTATTTTATATTTGTCAGACAAAATCAATACAAAGTTAAGCAATAAATATATTTGATGATGGTAAATATCTGAGTGTAGAAACTCAGATTATCATTCTTCACTGAAAAAATAAACAGATTCCTTCTAAAGTTAAGATCGAAACATAATTATTCAGTCTCCCCATGTTAGATTTGCCCAGAAATTGAAATATTGTTAGCAAACAAGGATTTAAATTTTGTGCTCCAATGAATTGGTAGATCTCTTAGTTTATTGTTTTGATTTCACTGCATTCTACCACAGGGAAATTATGCAAACTCTTGGTGCACATGAAAAGAATACTGATAATTAAGGAATTTGCAGCCTGACTTCAAGATAATTTCATAAATCTATGTGGATCTGTTTATGCAGTCAAGGTCTGCACAGTGCTATGATAACTCCCAGAAATACAGCAAACTCTAGGTCCAGGGCAAATTGCATCAGATACTTCATTCTAGCCAGCCAGACACCAGAATATTGGTACCTCAAGAGCATGAATATCTTGTCAACTCACCTGCCCCTCCACCCAACTAGCTACTTTACCTCTATCCCTTTTGTACTCCTTGTTCAGAAAACAATAATCAAATTAACAGTATGATACATAGATAGGGAGAGAGAGAGAGAGAGAGAGAGAGAGAGAGAGAGAGAGAGGTGGATGATGGATGGATAGATGGATGCAGAGTGGAAGGGAGGAAGGGAGGGAGGGAGGAAGAAAGACAGAGACAGAGGGATAAAGAGAGCATTTATTCAGTGTTTACTTTGTAATAAACTTACTATGGCACAGTTTGGTGGCACAATGGATAGAGCACCAGATCTGAAATCAGAAAACCTGAATTCAAATCTGACCTCAGACACTTACTAGCTATGTGACCCTGTAAACTCTTATTTGCCTCAGTTTCTTCATCTGTAAAATGACCTGGAGAAGGAAATGGCAAACCACTCCAGTATCCTTGCCAAGAAAACCCCAAATAAGGTCATGAAGAGTCAGACACAAATGAAATGACTGAATAATAATAAATGTGAAAAGAAGTATACCAAGTACTGGGAGTATAAACAAAGCTACCAAAAAAAAAGGCAATCCCTTCCCTCAAGGAGCTTACATTCGGAAAGCTAATAAACAAAAGGGAGTTAGAAAAGGAGATATGGCAGAGGAGAAGTATAAAAGTCTGGTGGAGAGTTAGGAAGGAAACATGGAAGGCCTAGGTCTCTAATGAAATGGAGACACCGTGCAAGAGCTAACCAATGTGAGGAGGGTCAATATCAGGAGTACGATTTTCAGTGTTAGCATTTCCATCACAGAAATCGGCAAATACTGCAAAATAGGGCTTGGTTTATTATTTAGTTGATTGTCTAGACTTAAGAAAGTGAAAGGAAAAAACATTAATAATGCAGATTTAACTTGTTTGTCGTGCATATATTATTTTCCCCCAAGATCTTGTTAAACATTTAAAAGGACACTCTAGCTTAGAAGCCATCTAGTCCAACCCACTCTGTTTAGAACTGAGGATTCTGAGCGCTGGTGAGTTTGAACAACTCTCCTAAATTCACACAGTTTGTAAATGACCAGTCAGGATACAAATCCAGGTCCTGTGACTCCAAATTCAGTTCTCTTTCAATTGTACCAAACTGCCTTCCACCTGCTTTGATCCAAGCCTGTCATGCTTTCCTAAATAAATAGTGCTAGCCATCAAGGTTATTGAATGCCCACAGTAAAGTAAGAAGAATTCTCTATTGAAGGGTCTTAGCCTACGCCAAGTTGAATTGCCTCCTTTATGTCAAGGTCCTAGTGCCCAGGGACAGCAACGTATGGATTGGGGAAAAAGAAAGACTGAACTTGGCCAAGACAATCAGATGAGCTGAAAATAAGACAGCTCCATCTTCACTTGCCAAGTCCCGTATAGAGCCTGACACATAGTAGGCATTTAATTAGTTTACTGATTGGTTTTCCCCCCACTGTTCTGACACTATCTTCCCTAGTCAAGGTAGAATATTATTATTTATAATTCATTGTTTCCTCTATTAACTCCTTCTCCTCTCCAATGCTCATCTAAAGTTTTGGAGATGGCGTTGGTTTCTCAAAGGTTCTGCCAGTGAATCACAAGCTCTGCCAGATATGCTCAAACTAGAAGGGCTCATAGAATCAGAGATTCAGAGCTTAAAGATAAATGCCAACCTCATCATTTAAACAGGAATAAACTGAGGAACAAAGAAGCAGTGACATTCCCAGGGCCACAAAATGAGGGAGGATTTGAATTTAGGTCGTCCTAACTCCTATGCCATTCTGAATCATGGAAAGCTTTGAGTACAAACTCATTAATAAACTATAGGGCTGTCATCTAAGGGCCATCCAAGCTAAGTTCAAGAGGCTAAATGAGCCAGTCAACAGAAAATGATTCTTTCAAACATAAAAATTCATAAAAAATATATTTTAAGGTCTATGCAGATTTCAGTCAACACAATTGCACTGTATATGCACATGCATAGAATCAGCGTTCCTTGAAACATTGATAAAAAAAAAAACATCATTTGTTTAAAGGGTCAGATCATCATTCCATTTACCCACCAACCCTTTAGGGATCTAGGAATGAGTTGGGCTCGTCACATTGTTAATGGTCTTTTTTCTAGCCAACAACTGAATGTCAGAGATGTATAACACCTGAAGCCCTTAAGGGGCCCCTTTTGGCTATTCCTAGGTCCATGGAGGGGTGTAAGGAGTGGTCAGGGAGGGGTAATATCTCTGGTATGGAGGGCTTGTTGTGCCCTTCTAGGGCAGCTCTGCAGCCACTGACCCTCACCTGACACCCAGCTCTCACTTGTGGCTCCTAGTAGCTACTAGCATGCGGCAAGCGGCCACACCCCGGGCAACGGCTTCGACAGGCCAGCTAAACCTTGTGAGGGTAGCCATCGGGTCGATGTCGACCCCTGGTGAACCAGGGCTTTGCTCACCCAGCATGTGAAGACTGCTTCGGCGGAACAGGTGGAAGAAACCAACAAGAAGGTTCAACGGCTGAGATGGCGATGCAGCAAAGCACTGTGGAGTACTCAGGGAGTGTTGGAGCACAAAAGACAACACGGCCATCCAATGCAGCTTAGGAAGTCTCCAGGTGTAACGACTTTTCATGCCAATGGACTCAGGCTTCCAATGCCGAGAGAGTGAGACTGTCTCTGTGCATCGACTTTTCCACTTAAATCTTCATGCACAGGTGTCTTTGTGCACAAAAATGCACAAAGACAATCGTCATCCTCAGTTCGAGAGACAACCAACAAAAAAAGGTCCATGGAACTTAGGTTACCATGAGTAACCAACTCTCTTGGTTCATAGTTCACGAGGTTCCATTTTCACTGAATTTCCCCTAACCAAACCAGATGAAATCATGTGACATTATAGTAAAGAAAAAATGATTGGGCAAATGAGAAGATAAGGCAAATTATGAGTTAAAGTAAGCAATAAGCATTTTTACTATGATTTCCAAAAGCCAGAAGTAGCCCTATATAGTCTCTGTCTTCTACCTTTCAAATGAATCTATTTAAAAAGTTGGTATGAAAGCGTGTGATTTTTTTTTCCTTTTGGTCCTTGCCCTTGGACGTATTCTATGATGTTGGCTTTTTCTTAAAGATGTGCTGGCTCCAACTCTGAGAGAATCATCACACAATTCCAAATGATGTCTAAGCAACAGAGAGAACGGCAGGTCTCCCCATGACTTAACGCTATACGTCTCTTAATGTGGTTGAAGATTAAATTCCTTTTTAAGCAGCCATATTATACCTTTTCTTTCTGAATATTCAATTTGCCGGAAACACAGGCTGCAAAGTATAGAAAGACATCGTCATTGAGGCATGGGGTAGAGGAGGGAAAAGAGAGAAACGACACAAAGATACGAGTGCATTGTCAGTAGAGGACAGCTGTCACTCCACCCTGGCAAATTATCTTAGACTATCGAAATAAATTGATGTCAGCTCTCCATGGGAGATCCCAGGACTTGTTGTCCTGAATATCCTGTCTGCCAGGAACAAGTCAAGGGATGCAACAAAAACAAAAGGAAGATTCTTTGGCAGCCAGACCGAGAGCAAGAATGGCAAAAAAGGAAATCCCAGAAATAAAATAAATTCACAGGTTTATAGATCTGAAGTTGGAAGGGACCTTGGAGGTTATCTAACCCAACCTTCTCGTCCTGCCAATGGGACACTCAGAGAACAGTAATGATTTGCTCAAACTAGAAAGGATCATAGAGGCTACCTCATTCACCCTTCATTTCACAGAAGCCCAGAGATAGTCATAGAATCACACATCTTCATCTGAAAGAAAATTTAGAGGTCCTCTAGTCTAATTTCTTCATTTTATACATAAGCAAGTTGAGGCCCCAGCACATAAAGGTAGTAAGTGGCAGGCAGAGTCAAGATTTGAACCCCAGTCTTCTAGCTCCCACTTCAGTATTCATTCCACCATACCATACTGATTCCTAGAGCTAGTCTAAGGATGTATAAATGTCTTACTGTTTCCTATATTTGGATGTCATATGCACTCTCGGAAGTACTCACATTGGGGCAGTTGCGTGGTTGAGTAGAATGAGAGCCAGGCCCAGATACAGGAGTTCCTGGGTTCAAATCTGGCCTCAGACACTTCCTAGTTGGGTGACCCTGGGCAAGTGACGTAACCCCATTGCCTACCCTCTTCTGCCTTGGAACCAATACCCAATATCAATTCCAAGATGGAAGGCAAGGGTTTAAAAAATGCATAAAATAAAATATATAACATTACAAAAAAAATGCCCAGTATTGATTCCAAGATGGAAGGTGGGGGGTTAAAAATGCATAAAATAAAATATATAACATTCCAAAAGAAATAAAATACCCAGTATTGATTCCAAGATGGAAGGTAAGGATTTTTTAAAAAGTGTTTGTATTACTCCATTTAAAGACTGGGGTGGGAGCAGCTAAATGGCTCAGTGAGTTGAGAGCCAGACCTAGAGATGGGTGGTCTTGAGTTCAAAGTCTGCCTCAGACATTTCCTAGCTATGTGACCCTGGGTTAACCTCCATTGCCTAGCCCTGATAACTCTTCTGTCTTGGAATCAATACCCAGTATTGATTCTAAGAAAGAAGGGAAGGGCTTTTTTTTTTCATTTTCCAAATAAGACAAGGGGGAAAAGATGTTGCTTTTTAGAGTTCAAAGCTCTGTGAATTCAAACTAAAAATCTTAGCATCTATAAAGATTTTTTTAACATAAATGATTAAAATTCTGCCTTTTTGCTTAGCTATAATGACTTCCCAAGTCCCCAAGATCACCAGTTTAGAGCTGGAAGAAACCTTATAGGTCTTCTAGTACAAGTATATCATTTTATGGATGGAAAAACTGAGGCCCATAAAGGTGGAGGGGTTTGCCCAATGGTTAGACAGTCCCTTTCCCTTTGAAAATCTTGAAAATATTTTATACTGTTCTCCCCTGTGGCCTGGATAGGGGACAATGGGGTTGAGGATCCCTACCAGCTCTGATATCCTATACTTCTCTATTGTTACATCACCTTTTTTTCTGCAAAACACCTATAGTTCATTGACAAAGGAAGAGACAGAGGCTTGTAGAGCTAACATGATTTCCATACAGAATACAGGTCTATAAATTTCAGGCTAAGGATCCTCCCTTTGCAGGTGAGGAAAGTAATGAAAACACAGGTGTAAATGGCTTGCCCAGACTCAAGCAGCTCGTAGTAGACTAAGGTGAGTTTTGAACCCAGGTCTTACTGGCTCTAAAACCAGTCTCTACCTGACAACAAATGCAATTAGGAATCATTTTTCTTTTGCTTTGATATATATCTGACAGCAAGAATCATCTGAGAAAAAAAAAGAGAGAGAAAAACTAAACTTGCATGAAAACATATTTATCATTCTTGGGGTAATGAGTCAATGAAAACCCAAATGATTTTTCCCATCTGAGAGTGCTTAGACGCTTTTCATCTGTAGGAGAATAAAGAAAAACCATTTCCTCTTTTTTACTGCAGAAATAGAATGGAAGGAAGACAATTTAAATCTATAAACTACTCAGATGTTTTCTGTTTGACAAGCATCAAAGGACCCAGGCATCTACCTAGAATCAGAAAGCATAGAAAGTCAGAGCTGGAAGGGACTTTAGAGATCACGGAGTCCAAGCCCTTCATTTTATGGAGGAGGAAATTCATAAGTGATCAGGGGAATCTGTTACTTAGAGTCCAGGTAGAGTTAGGTGGTTGTAAAAGCAGGTGTATATACTGAACCCCTTGCTTTGGCTCCATTACTGAATGATGATCAATCTGGTAAGGTGACAAGAATCTTCTGACTGATGGTGACTGGGCACCATCATGAAGAAGATTGTCTTCTAGTGGGAATGGACTCCATCTTGTTAAAAGATGTTTCCCATTCTGTGAGTTCTTAGGAACAAAAGACTCCATTCTCCTCTTTCAGACTCTTATCCTCTGAGCTTCTTTTCACTTCTGTGGAATTTGGGGAAGAGGAGAAGCTGAAGGGATTCCTTTCCTTGCTCAACATCATTGGCAGCTTGAAGCAGAAGCCCATTAAAGATGAAGATATATTTGCTCAAGAAGGATTGAGACTAGCTTGCATTTTCTGCCTTTGATTTCCTATTCTGATAATGCATTAGAATTTGGTGGACCAAAAATATGGATTCTTCCAGCCTTGGAAGGAAGAGTTTCTGTATTTGGGGTGGGTAGAGGTAGAGTTAAGATGGCGGCTTTGAGACAACAAAAATTTGGACCTCCAAAAACCCTTCCTTATGAGAAAAAATCTGGGTTCTGATCTGGGTTTTTGCTATTCAGCTGAAAGCATGAGTCATAAAGTAAAGAACTCCAGACATAAAGTCAGGAAATCTCTGTTCCTGACCTAACTCTTGACATTTGACCAGTTGCATGACTGTGGATAAATCACTTCACCTCCCTGGGTTTCAATTTCTTGATCTATAAATTGAACATTGTAACACATATTTCTTACTATAACACTCCCTCTCCAAGTAAGCTTGGGTGGTTCCCTGAAAAATAGCTGTACAGCTCTGTGTGCTGTTTATGAAGAAGTTAGTGGGACTCCTGATTGGTTGAGAGACCTATGAGCCACTGACTAGCACATCTGTAAGGAGATATCTTTTCTAAAAAGTAGAGAAAATGAGATAAGATTCAAGGTATGGATTTTGAGTGATAAGAATTTGGATGAAGCTATCTTTAAGGGTGTCACTGAGTGATAAAAATGATATATTGCCTATTATAACATGATAGATTGAGGTAGAAGGGCTCTCAGAGGCCATTTAGAATAACCCCCTCATTTTATAAATACGGAAACTGAGGTCCAGGGATTATTATGAGGATTGTACATTTATATAATATGCAATGTATATATATATATATATATATATATATATAATTATTAGGATTGTAGCACATTGATCTAGAGCTGGAAGGGATCTCAGAAGCCATCTGGTTAATCACCTCTTTTTGCAGATGAGGAAAATGAGGTGGCACAGTGAATAGAGCACTAGTCTTGGAATCAAGAAGACATCTTCATGTGTTCAAATCTGGTCTCAGATATTTACTAGCTGTGTGACCTCCAACAAGTCACTTAACCTTGTTTGTCTTGGTTTCCCCATCTAGAAAATGAACTGGAGAAGGAAATGGCAAACTCCTCCAGTATCTTTGCCAAGAAAACCCCAAATAGGGTCACAAAGACTCAAACATAACTGAAGCAACTGAATAACCACTAAGGTCATGAAGGGAGTAAGAACCAAAAATAAGATTTAAACCTAGGTCCTTCTGACTGCAGATTCTCTTCCCCCTTCACAGTGCTTTCTTTCAGCTTTGAATCCTATGATCCTTTCTAAAGCTCCATCATTCCTTCTTCCCTCCCTCCCTCCCTCCCTTCCTTCCTTCCTTCCTCCTTCCCTTCCTTCCTTCCTCCCTTCCTTCCTTCTTTCCTCCCTTCCTGCCTTCCTTCCTCCATCCCTTCCTCCATACCCTTCCTCTTTTCCTTTCTTCCTCCCTCCATTCCTCCCTCCCTTCCTTCATCCCTTCCTCCTTTCCTCTTTTCCTTCCTCCCTCACTCCCTTCCTTCCTTCCTTCCTCCATTCCTCCTTTCTTTCCTTCCTCCCCTTCTTCTTTCCTTACAGTGGGGCTTCTTTTAATCCTCAGCATCTATGCCATCCAAGGGGACTAGATTCTGCTTATCATACCTTATGTGTGTCCCCCTCCAGTTCAACTTATTAAAAGACCAAGATAACTTCAAATAAGCTTTGCTGTAGAATTGTCTTGTTATTGAGTTCAAGACATAAAGAGCTCCCTCACAGAGCTATCGGCTGGACTTGATGCCTCCCCAGAGTTCCCATTTATGCTCTTGTCTAAAGCCTCCCATGGCACATTAAGCTGCCGCCCAGGGTTCTCAAGAGATCACCTTATTATTCAGGAAGGAACCATGCCAGGAGCTACTATAGCATCCCTGGCCTCTTTAGTTGAGCAAGAAGTAATAGATACAGAGAACTGGATAGGGATCCAAAGGAGAAACTTTCTAACTATTAGAACTATCCAAGAGCACATTTCCAGGCACTTTTGGATAGACTGCAATAGTAATGTCATTGATCTAGGGAACTGCCTCCATTAACACAGGTCAGTATCTGCTTGACAACTTCTGTTCTAAGAGAATTGCTGAAAGCAGTTAGGGTTGAAGAGACTTGCCCAAGGTCACACAGCCTATCTGTGTCAGAGGCAGGACTTGGACCTAGATCTTTTTGATTCCTTAAGTTGTTCTCTTTCTAAGTTATATTGCATCTCATTTGTTGTTGTTCAGTCTTTCAGTCACGTGTGACTCTTTGTGGCCCTATATGAGGTTTTCTTGGCAGATATACTAGAGTGGTTTGCCATTTCCTTCTCTAGCTCATTTTCCAGATAAAAAGTTGAGGCACACAGGATTAAGTGACTTGTCCAGGATCATATAGCTAGTAAGTGTCTGAGGCCAGATTTGAACTTATGAAGATGAGTCTTTCTCACCCTAGGCCCAGGGTTCTGTGCACTGTGGTGCCAACTAACTGCCCTCTGCCTCTCAGAGTAATACAAATAAAAGGGATAGAGACTAGAGCCCTGACTTTATTAGGGTAGAAGCTACCAAGTGAGGGATCTCCCTCTCCTCATTCAGATCAGCACCTTCTTTTGAACCCATGATCTTTGAGTTTCCTGGGACCCAAAGAGTGATAATGACTTGCTCAAGGTCACCCAGTCAGTATGTATCAGAGGCAAGTCTTAATCACAGCCTCCCTAACTTCAAGGAGAACTCTCTATCAATGATGCCACAATGACTCTGGTACATAGCAGGCACTTAATAAATGGTCATTGAAGATGATGAATATGGAAAAGCCTGAGAAGACATGTAATCTGACAAAAAAGGACAGTAAGCAGAACCCCAACAATAAAAAAGTACACAGTGACTACAGTACTGACAATAGAACAACAACATAGAGGCCCCAAAGAAGAGATATGAGAAAGCACCTCCCCAGTGTCTTGACAAAGAGAGAAGACAACCGGTATGGAACACTGTGAATAATGCAAGATCTTTGTGATATATTAGAGAGCTTGGCTGAACTTTTTTCTATTGTTGAAATTATAAGAGATGCCTCTCAGGGAAGGGGAGGGGGGAAAGGATAATTTGGAGAATGTCCTTGATTTTAAACCAGAAGACATCAATTAGAATTAATTTGAAAAATTAAAATATTAAATGCTGACTGGTTGAAGAATAGAATGAGCTGTTCTCTGAAATATAGGATTATAGATTTCTAACAAAAAGAGACTTTATTTAAAGACCATCACTCCACAACTCCACACTATTACTGAGTCACCTGGTATGAAGGTAAAAACCTCCTCTTCCTTCTACCACCCCCAATTCTGTCTTTCCTATCTACTTAGGTGGGCATGCCTCCCCTCAGTTCCTGACCTCTACTCTCTCTTTCCATTCTGACCTCTGCTAACTCCTTTCTACCTAAACAAACTCCTATTCACCCTAGAATTATTCTTCTCATGTTCTTTCTATTTTCTGATATTCCCCAAAACTGGGTTCCCCCAAGATGGCTCTGCCTCCCTCACTGAAGGATAAAGAGACAGATTATTTCTTCCTACTCTTTGTACCTTCCTTTCTCTCCCTCTGCTACCATCACTCACCCACTTCTCATTTGAAGTTCACTCCACCTATGACCCTTTATGCTGTATCTAGTGGCTTCCAGGTCACTGTTCCCTCCTTTCTTAGAGTTCTTAACTTCATTCTCCAGTTATTTTCCCATCAACCACCTAGCTGCCTATCTGCCTCAACTAGAGAACATGTCCTGGAGGGTTGGACCATTTTAATTCTGAAACTCCTACCATCTTGAATAATGAGTGCTTCCCCTGATAGACTATATCTATGCAGCCACAAGGTTTACTTCACTCTCCAACCAACTTCTTCACATCTAGCTTGCTGCTTTCCCTGTAGGACTTGAACTTCTCATCTCCACAATACCCATGATGCTTCTCCACTTATTTGTAGCAAACGCTCTGAGACTTGTGAGAATTTATTTTTCAAATACTCTATTAATTCCTCTATCTGAGCCCTAAATTAGAAAAGCCTGAATCAATTCCTGTATATTAAAGAGGATTCCCATGCCAAGTTCTTGATCAAGAAAATGCAAAAATCTATAGATTGGATTGGTACCATCCAATCTATAGATTTTTGCATTTTCTTTGTTCTCAGAACCCAAAGAAATGTGTTCCTTTCATGAAATCTAGCTGACAGGAAGGTTTTATAATGATTCTTTTCCAGTGTATGTGACAACCTTGATAACTATTACCTGTCAGTTTGGGGAAGGGCTGAGAGTGTGATGGACCACCTTCTAAAAAGGTGTTTCCAATTTGAGATGCCTTGGGATAGTCAAAGGAGGAGCTGAATAATGAGCTGCCAAGAGTATATATAGGTACCTGGACAAGGAGTTTGGGGATCTTGGGTTTATCCAGAAAATCCTCTGACTAGATTAGGATGTCTTTGAGTGGCCAATTAGTAAGTTATTTTGAAATTAAGAAATTAGTGCTCTTTGCGAATTTCAATCATTACAATTCTTTATTCAAAATACTATTCTCAGAGCATGACTACTATGTCCCCTCGTAGCTCCAGAGGGGTTGGGGGCATCTTTTTAAACATTATAGCTCATGAATCCCCCATTCCCCCAGTATTCTTCCTACCACAACCATCAGCTGATTAATCAGATGTGTAGATTTACTTTTAGAAAAAAATATTTACTAAAGCATCCAAAACATCTTCCCAAACATCTATGATATACTCTCTCCAGTACATACAGGGTCTAGGGGAAAGTGGGCTCAAGCTTAGAGAATCCATTGGGGCAAAGGCATAATTCACAATCTCCTGATTTCCAAAAGTCCTTTTATTTTTCACTTCATGGGGATGCTCCAGAATGTCCCCTTAGGGATAGTGTAGCAACTATTCTAAACTCTTTGGAGAGCCTTGAAATTTCATCCTGTCTGTCCTTGGTTCCATTTTTGCTAGCCAATGCTGCTGACTTGGAGAAATGAGACTACACTTCAAGAAGAAAAATAGGGAAATCCAAAATTCTTTGGAGCATCAGAGCTTAAAAAGTCTCCCTGTAACTAGAGGGATAGAAGACCAAGGTTGGAGCTGATCTTCACCTTACCCAAGTCATTTCATCGTAGACTGATGGCATGCTCTCTTCTTGTTCACCACTCAATAGAATCTGAATCTCTGCCAAAGGCTCACAGAATTTGACTCTTGTCTTGGACGTATTTACACACTGAGTGTGACTAATATTTTTCGACCTATCATACCACTCTTCCTATCATTCAAGAACATATAATTAGTCTAAAATGTCTGATGGCTTCCACCACTAAGCTTCAGGATGTTCAAATCTAGGCTTTCAAATTAGCTCACTGGTTTCATGCAAGCCCCACTAGATAGGACCAAGTTTCCTAACCAATCTGAACAGGTTTCCTTGCTCACCCAGTTGAAATGGCTCTCAAATTCATTCAAACAGATCTGTTCTCATCTACAAAAATATGCTAAATGGTTGGAGTGATCCAAAGTTCCAATTGACCCCTTACTTTTACCCTCAGAGGACATGAATTCATGGTTTTCGTGTTGTCTGGCTTTTTCATATTCTTCCTAAAATTCAGCTTCATAATTAAACACAACACCCCAGAAATTATTTAACCAGAGCAAAATACAGTGAGACCCCCTTTAGTCCTAGACACTAGACCTCTTTTAGAGTGCCAAAGATCCAGTTAGCTATTCTGGCCAAAATATACCACTGACAAACTGAGTTTTCAATCTCCTAAAACTCCCAATTTTTTTTTCAGGTCTCACCCCTCTTGTACTTGTGAGGTTGATTTTTTGAACCATGTAAGACTTTACATTTATCCCTATTTGATTGCATCTTTCCTGCCTGAGCCCAATATTCTCGCTTTAAAAGATCTATTTCTATCCTGCCTCTTTCCTCACCTGTGTGGAGACTAATGAAATCTCTTCATATTCTCTTTCAGTGTGAGGCCCAGAGCAAGGACCTGCAGGCTTCTGGGAATAAATGGAAGGTAACCTCCCATCCACATACATTATAGCTCTTAATCATCAAAACACTGACTGGCCCCTAAAAACCTTCATCTACTTTCAACATCAGGAATCAGTTCCTGCTTTGCAATTAAATTCATCCAGGAACAAGAAATCATTACTGTGATAAATATGTAGCCAACACAAGGCTAGACTCTGCCTTGGGCCATATGGCAGACAATTCCCAGCGATGTCAACAGGAATTGCAGGTGAGTAACTAGAAGGCAAGATCAGTCCCTCTGAGAGGTTTGGGCATTTTACTATCATAAGGGGAAACAGGAAACTCTAGGAGTTAAACACAGATGTGTAGAGCAATTATTTTCGCCAAGATATAGGCACTGCAGATGGACTTCCACAACAACCTGTCCTCCAAGGCCAGGCACTGCTGAACAGGGTATCCCTCTTCTTCAACCTGGTATTCATTTGTGGCATTTTAATTAGAGGGAGCACTCTAATTGAGAGAAGAGTGTTAACTCTGATATCTGCTCTGTTCTAGAATTCAGCTTTAAGGAGTCTGCGGAAGTCATTAGCATGGCATTGAGCCTCCCACTCTAGCCCCTGTTTTCTAAGTGGAAAATTTTAGCTGGGGATTGAAATATGTGCTTTTCCAACTGTCACCACTGCCTCTGTGACCTTGAAAAATCACTTAATTTCGCTGGATTTTTGCTTCCTTGGTCTATAAAACAATGGAGGTTGCATTTAACCTCTGAAGTACCTCCCAATAATTCAATCAATTAATGATTATCCATTAATTAAGCCCCCATTATGAATCAGACATTTGATTGGACTTGGGGATATGATGACAGAAATGAAAAGTGGCTGCCCACAAGGAGCTTATTTTCTGTTGGGAGAGACAATATCTGCCTATATTTAAATACAAAATGAATCCATATTTAAAGATTTTTACCAAAAATATTAATTTTACACCTTTAAAGTACTATATAAGTGCTAGCTCTTACTATTATTGTTGGCATTATAAAAGAAATGCAAGACATCTGTGATACCATGATTCCATTTCCCCCTGGAGTTTCTCACCTCTCTACAGAAAAGAAAGATTACAACTTCTTCTCTTCTACAGGGTCAAGATTGGCCATTAGAATTCTTCAGCATTTGGCTTTGGTTAACTATTCTTTTCTTTTGTGTTACTGTTATTCTCTTGGCTCTGTGGGTTATGTTTAATTTATCCTGCATTTATCTTGTTTATATATGTTGTTGTTTGGTCATTTCAGCTGCATCTGATTCTTCCTGACCCAATTTGGGATTTTCTTGGCAAAGATACTAGAATGGTTTGACTTTTCCTTCTCCAGCTCATTTTGTAGATAAGGAAATTGAGGGAAACAAAGTTAAGTTGCTTGTTTAGGATCACACCGTCTGGAGGAATATTTGAACTCATTAAGATGAGTCTTCTTGACTTTAGGCCAGGTGTTCTATCCATTGTGCCACCCAGCTACCTCTTTACACATGACTATTTCCATTTTGACTCATCCATTATAGATGGTTAACTCCTTGAGAACAGGAACATTTTTACCTTCCTTTTCAGCCCCAGTAGAAGCTTAATAAATGCTAATTAACTAACTGCACTATACATCAATTCACACAGGTACCACATTCCTCTGAGTTTTTCATATTGATCATTTCTAGTTAAGCAAAAATATTTCATTTCATTCATAGAATTCAATTTGTCCATCTACTTCCCCAGTCAAGACTATTTGCATTATTCCCATTTCTTTGATAACATGAATTTTTGTTATCAATAATTTGTTATAAAGAGGGTCTTTCTTTCTCTCTTTAACATTCTCAAGGATCCCAAGATCAAATCCCACTTCTGTCCCTTACTGTTTGCTTATCCTCGTATGTAAAATTGGTTTCTAGGGGACAACTGGGTGACTCAGTGGATTGAGAGTCAGGCCTAAAGATGGAAGGTCCTGGGTTCAAATCTGACCTCAGATACTTCCTAGCTGGATGACCCCGGGCAAGTCACTTAACCTTCATTGCCTAGCCCTTACCAATGCGTAGTATTGATTCTAAGACAGAAGGTAAGGGTTAAAAAATTTGGTTTCTGAGGTACCTTCTAAATCTAGGGCTATATTCCTATAATAAGGGGGTATAATCCTATAACCATAAATTGAAGGATGAAGATAAATTCCCCATGATGGGATTATAGAATCAAATTGATTTATTTTAAAGAACCATGTGAAGAAACTATTGGTGGAGTTTGTTTGTTTTTTTTTTTCCAGAGACAGCTCTGGGAATATAGATTCTTCCACAAACACTTGCATTTTCACCTTCTCATGGTGTCTGTCAGGTCTGATGGTCTCAAACCCACTCAGGTTAGAAAGGGAGCAGGCTCTTGTCTATTCGGAATTAGCAAAGGAAGATTCAAGTACCCAGTAGCAGGAATTCATAAGATCTATTCCCAAAGACCTGCATCCTAGGATCTATGTCAATGGCTATTGAGTAGAAGAATTGGCTGAATATTGGAGGCAGAGAGAACAGCCCACACATCCTTGCCAATGACTATCTGAACAAAGCAGAACCAAGAGAAAACAAGAGGGACCAACCTCCCATAGCGATGCTCTCTTTTCACCCAGCCACTTCAGGCATGCAAAGGTTCAGCTGGAGATGGTTCACTGAATAATACAAAGCAGAAAAACAATCCTCAATCTTCATTCTCTTGTACTTAATTGAAAAACTGAAGAGAGCAACAGCCAAGCTCTCCACTAATGCTCAGTCCATCAAACCCCACACTCTGCTTTAGGATAAGTCATGAGCTTAAAGATCTCAAGCTGGAAGGTACCTCAGAGACCACCTAATCCAACTCTGCCCTTTTAGGGAGGAGAAAACTGAGGCTCAGGAGGTAAAATGCCCGAGGTCACCAATGTAGTAAGTTTAGAAGGTCATGGATGTAGTGCTGAAAGGAAAGATTCCAAGGCTGTTGCACAGGTAGTGGTGGAATGTGAATATGGTCATCTAAAAAGTGAAAACCTGGAATCCTAACTTTAGAGCTGGAAGGAACTCTTCAGTTCATCAATTCCAACCCCTAATTGCCATATGAGGAATTTTCCTTATTAAATTATAAAATGCTAAATGATGGTAAAGCATTATTAATAATCATTAGCTATTGAACCTATTAATGGTAGGTCTTGAGTTCAATATTACCTCAGATACAACCTAGCTGTGTGACTCTGGGCAAGTCACTTAACCCCCTATTGCCTAACCTATCTTCTGCCTTAGAAGTAATACTTAGGATTGATTCTAAATCAGAAGAGAAAGAAAGAAAGAAAGAAAGAAAGAAAGAAAGAAAGAAAGAAAGAAAGAAAGAAAGAAGAAAGAAAGAAAAGAAGAAAGAAAGAAAGAAAGAAGAAAGAAAGAAAGAAAGAAAAGAAAAGAAAGAAAGAGAAAAGAAAGAAAGAAAGAAAGAAAGGAAAGAAGAAGAAGGAAGGAAGGAAGGAAGGAAGAAGGAAGAAGGAAGGAAGGAAGGAAGGAAGGAAGGAAGGAAGGAAGGAAGGAAGGAAGGAAGGAAGGAAGAAGAAGGAAGGAAGGAAGAAAGAAAGAAAGAAGAAAGAAAGAAAGAAAGAAGAAAGAAAGAAAGAAAGAAAGAAAGAAAGAAAGAAGAAAGAAAGAAAAGAAAGAAAGAAAGAAGGAAAGAAGGAAAGAAAGAAGGAAGGAAAGAAAGAAGGAAGGAAGGAAGGAAGGAATATACATGTATATTGCAACACAGAATCTATGTTCTTAACAAGTTAGGACATTTGGCTCCCTTTTTAGATGCATCAGGGATGCTCATCATTTAAAGTAACCTTGAAAAGAATATCTTCATCATGAGACTAACCACTCCTTAATTCCCGTTTCAGAAGTTTGTACTTTTGTGAGACTCCATAGGTTCTAAATTGGAAGAGAACTCAAGTCTAACCCCTTTATAGAGGAGAAAACTGAGATGCACAAAAGAGGAACTGACATCCCTGTGGTCTTAGAGGGAGTGAATCTCAAGAGTTGGATTCAAAGCCAACTTCTCTGACTCCAAGTTCAGCATTCTTTCCTTTGGGCCACATTGCCTGCCCAGCTTTTGGAGCAGGGCACACTAGCATCACTATCCTTAATGCTTAAATATGTCATTCTAAGTGAGGACTGCTATTTTAATGGGTGTGGTCTAATGACTCAAAAATGCAATATTCATTCAACCAACCAATCAATCAAACTCCAACCAAATCAATCAAACAAACAATCCAACTATATTTATAACGATTCTTTTTTCACTCAACAAAGGTTTAAAAAACGGATGTCATTTGCACAACTCCCTCATTTTACTGAAGAAACAAGTAAAAACCCAGAGATTAATTTACTCACTTGAGATCCTACAGGAGGGGGAATAATAATCAAAGCAAGGATTTTAACTCAGGTCCTTTGACTCTAAACTTTAGTATCTCCTAATGTACGCAAATAATTAAATCCACTATACATGCAAAATATACAAAGAGTAGTAATTTCAAAAGGAAGAATTTCCTAATAAAATAAGTCATAAGGAAAGGTCTCTTGTAGATAAGTAGTACCAGAACTATTTTGAAGGAAGCAAAGGATGTCTTAGAATTGCAGTTAGTTGATGCACAAAAAGCCTTCGATTTCAATCTACTACTAAGCATCTCTTTTAGCTCCAACACACTCTGGTCTCCCAAACTTCTTACATCCACATTCGAAAGCATCTTCCTCAGGTATGTCCTGTACCACTCAGTCAAATCTGGCTAACCAATGAAGAGTGCCAAGCAAGTTGGTGCCCCAAGAGCACTAGAGGGTTAGTTCTAACCCCTGCAATGACAGCAATATTCTTTCAGGGAGTTAACCGCCTTCCATTGTTCCCCAAAGATTGATCACCAGCCTGTGTTGCTAATTAGGAAGGATGCTTCTGAGGAGCCATGGTCCCCAAAGGTATTGCCCCTTGTAATTCCTCAAAGCTACCCATTTCTCTGTGGTTTGCGCTCCATCGCCCTGGTGAATGCTGCTCTTATTATCACTATGTAATAGAGATGAATTAAAGCAAATGCAAAGAGTGTTTAGCCTAGGGAGTCTGGATCCTTGGAAATACCTCAAGAGCTGTTGACTGACCCTTGTCCAAAGCAACGGAAATGTATCTGCCTATATGTGACTGCTTTCAGCCTCCATCAGTAGCAATCCTCTGATATGGCCCTAGTACTCTCTAGCTCTCCCCAACTGCCACCAAATACTGTTAAACGCAATAAGGATAAGGTAGCGTTAACCCAGGTTTGATAACAAAGAATAATGGAATGAATCTTGGCCTGGGGAATTGGAAAACTTGAGTACTAGCAAAGCAGTTCCTAGGGAGGGTCAACTGGTACCAAAATTAAGAAGGTGCAAACATTTTATTCCTGTTCCCCTTTGTCAGAAAAAAAAAAGAAGCCCTGCTAGTAACTAATCCAATTCCCATTCAACTGAATATATCTTGGGATCCTAGGTGTAGAGAGTGAAAGGATCTTGGGAGCCATCTAGTACAAGCTTCATTTTGCAACTAAGAGAATCGAAACCTATGGAGACAAGTTAAGTGAATGAGCATTTATTTTTTTCCATTTTTATTTCATGCAAAACACACTTGCTATTGATCACTGTAACCAAAATCCAAAATAAAATCAAAGATATACTAATGTGAAGTACGACTCCAACCATTCTTTGGAGGTGGAGAGCATTCCCCATCTTAAGTCTTTCCGGATTGTCCCAGATCAGTGCATTGCTGAGAGTAGTCAAGTTTTCAAAGATAATCATCATCCAATATTGCTGTTATTGTCTCATTTTCTCAAGTTTTAATCCAGTCTTAGATATTTGCTAACTGTGTGACCCTGGGCAAGTCACTTAATCCTGTTTTCCTCATCTATCAAATGAGCTGGAGAAGAAAATGGCCAGCAAATCCTTGCCAAGGAATCCCCAAATGAGGCCATGCTGTGTCCCATAGGGGTGACATATTAGTCAGTCAGCAAACAAGCATTTATTAAAAAACCTACTATTTTCCAGGCACTCTGTCAAGAGCTGGGGATACATAGTCCATGCCCTTAAGGAATTCATATTGAATAAATGCTTGTTGATGAATTAATGGGTGAATGAACATCAAAATAAATAACACTGAGCCTTTACCTGGATACTTTGAGAACTCTGATTTATTCAAACTTTTATTTTATCACCCAACTAATTATTTTTTGTTTAATTTTTTACAGTTAGCTCAAGGAATTATCTAACCTAAAAATAGATACTTTAAAGGTCTGCAATTCCATGGATGTGAGCATTCCCTCTACCAGTTTAGATTGCAATCCTTTTATAACTCAGTTATGATAGAATGAAAGGTCCAAGAGAGGAGGGGGTCATATCATTCTTCTGATTTGAATCCACAGAGCCTAGTCCAATGTCTGGCACACTGTATTTGCCTAATGAATGCCTGTTAATTGACTGAATAATTATCTGGCATTCTTCCTATCCTTTAAGGCCCAGTTCAGGTATTATTTTCTCCATAAAGTCTTTGGAGAAGTCATCTCTCCTGCATTGGACCTATCCTGGCACTTTATACCCTCTCCAACCCATGTACATCTTCTAAGCAGAATTATTACTTTGATGCCTTTCTTATTCCTCTTACTGGATTATAAACCCTTTAAGGGTAATATTTTCTTTCTGTCTTCACCTTTCTCTACTCCTTCAATAATAGATACCAAATAAATGTTGAATTCTCCCTAAAGAATTGAAGAATCACCTCCTAGATTGAGCCATCCAGCTTCTCAGGATTCTTCTTAGGCTCATTCATTCATTCATTCATTCATTCAACAAGCATTTATTAAACACTTCATAAATACCAAGCACAGTACTAGGCACTAGGGATATAATCAATGAGTATAATATAATAAATATAGCATAACATTACATAATAGAATAGAACATAACAATATGTCACATAACAATATAATAAATAAAACATAACATGATATAATAATACAATATAGAATAATATAAATTATGATAAATATAACAATATGTTATATAACATGTCACACCACAACATAATCTATAATACAGTAATTTATGTTAGAATATAACATAATATAACATAACAATATAACATAGCAAATAAGTATATTATAATAATAGCTAGCATTTATATAACTCTTTATGGTTTACAAAGAAGTTGACAAATATTATCTCATTTGATTTGCACAACTACCCTGGGAAGTGGTTACTATTATTGCCCCTATTTTATAGTCGAGGAAACTGAGGTAGGTTGGGTTTAATTTATTTATCCAAGGTTACACAGTTAGTAAGTTTTCAAGACTAGATTTGAACTTAAATCTTATTGACTCCAAGCCCAGCATTCTACCTGCTATGTTACCTAGGTAATCTAACATGATATACATATGTGATAATTACAGCAGAAGAGAAACAATACTAACCAGCATAGATTGGTGAGCAACCCAATTCAAGAGACATTTATTAAGCATCCTCTGAGTCCCACACCCTGTGCTAAATCCTCGAAATACAAAGACAAAAGACAATACATGATACTTCTTTTTCTGTTTCTATGGAGCTCTCTCTCTCTCTCTCTCTCTCTCTCTCTCTCTCTCTCTCTCTCTCTCTCTCTCTCACTCTTTCTCTCTCTGTCTGTCTCTCTCCCTATTACTCTCCCCCTCCTCTCCTCTCTTCCCCTCTCTGTCTGTCTGTCTGTCTCTCTCCCTCCTTCTCTCTCCCTCCCTCCCTCCCTCCCTCTGTCTCTCTCTCTCTGTCTCTCTCTCTCTCTCTCTCTCTCTCTCTCTCTCTCTCTCTCTCTCTCTCTCTCTCTCTCTCTGTCTCTCTCTTTCTCTTCTCTCTCTCTCTTTCTCTCTCTCACACACACAGCAGAAAACAAGAGATAGATTTAGTTTCTTGATAGTAATTTGATTTCCTTTTAATAAAGTGAAAAAGCATTCCTTTGGGTTATTGAACCTTCTAAAATTTGATCTTTTTTTTTTTCACTGAGGATACATATTTCTGCTGATGTTTGTGACATTTGCTTTTTGACACAGTGTGTGGCTACCACCTTACCTTAGCTGTCCCTTCAGGGCCAGCATCTGTCACCTGTACCTTCAGAAGTAGCTATGGGGTCAGGAAGAACTCTGCCAAGATTCACCAGGATGACAGGCAGTGCTGCTGTTTAAGGCATCCCCTGGCGATGAGCCCACTTACTTAATTAAAAATCAAATCTTCCAAGGAACCCCAGTGATTTACAGTGTGCACCTGCCTTACCAGCAATCGGGCTGCAATTGTTGATTTCTGAGTGACCTAAAAGTCTTCTCCCAACACTTATCACAACTTAAATCAAAGGGCTTTTACGAGAAGATTGACGCTCCAGCCCTGCTCAGCTCTGACTCAGGTCTAGCCGCCTCTATTCAGCATGAGGCAGACTCAGGTTCTCACAAGCAGAATTCAATTCCCACCACTTAATCTAAAACCACCAGAGGAATCATTTAATCCAATGAGGATGTGTGAAGAACTCAATTTGAGCCAAGTACTGAGAATTAAGGGATTAAACAAACAAAAATGCCTGCCCTCAAGAAACTTAAATTCTACCAATGAGAAACATTATATAGACAATTAAGGAAATACAAAATATAAAGTCAAGTCCACTGACTCTTTCCACTCTGGTATTCTAATTCAAATTCAATTTAGCTCAACTAGCACTTATCAGACTACAAACATCATCAGATTCTTGGTTAAGATCACCCAAGAACCCTGAATAGATAAAAGAACACAGAAAATGTGACTTTCTAAATCATCAAAATTGAATGCTACAAAACAGAATAAAGACAGTAAGCTTTTGTCTTATACCACATATTCTAAAAATGAACCCTTCAAGACAGCCCTTATAATAAAGACTTTGAAATAAGGGAAAAATCAACCCCACATCCAGTTTTGACACTATGTGTAATACTCCATGGCCCCAGACCCCCAAATTTTGCAAATAAAACAGGCAGAGCCTAGTCCTGTGGGAAAGGGGGATTGCCACATCACACAGCAAACTCATACAGAACATTGAAACCCCCAGCACCTTTCCATATGTATCCTCATGTCTCTCAACCCCATCCTTGTGCAGTCAGGCCTTTGACATGAACATTTCTCATTTTTAAGGGTCATCTATGAGATTCAGTCCATTATTCTCTTCTGCCAAGATCTTTTT
This sequence comes from Monodelphis domestica, assembly GCF_027887165.1. NCBI lineage: Eukaryota > Metazoa > Chordata > Mammalia > Didelphimorphia > Didelphidae > Monodelphis > Monodelphis domestica. The sequence continues at coordinate 518,877,962 of NC_077228.1, read as the reverse complement.
GTATCCCAGTTCTGTTGTACAACATGTTAGCTTAACAGTTTGGTGTCATCTGCAAACTTGATAAGCTCACCATCTGTGCCTTTATCTAAGTCATTGATAAAAACATTAAACAGGGCAGAGGGAACCACAGGTCCCTGTTGTGAACCTCTAAAAAGTACCCTTTAGGTTGATGTCGCTCCATTTATCACTGCTCTTTGGGTCTAGTCAATCAGCGTCTTCTAAATCCAATCGACTCCAATTCAAAAAGCATCAATTAAGAGTCTCTGATGTGCCAGGTCCTAGACTAGTTCTTCAACTTGTCCTCAAAAAGATCATAGGAGAGAGTCTATCAAATGACTGGCTAAAATCCAATCACATTATGTTGGCTACATTCCACTGAATCTGCCAGGCGAGTAACCCTATCAAGAAAGGAAATGAGGTTAGTCTGGCATGCATGACCTTTTCTGAATGAGCCCTTCCAGTCATAGACATGGAATGACTTCCCTATCCAAGGGATCTTGAACCATCTCTTTTATTACATGTTCCACCATGTTGCCAGAAAGCAAAAGCAAGCTCACCAGCCTATATTTTGAATCAGTCAATTATTTAGAGTATACCATGGGTCAGGCACTGTACTAAATGCTAAGATCACACACATAAATAAAAAATAGTCCATGCCCCCAAGGAGCTTACAGTCCAATGAGGAAGACAACATATTCATAACCAGAACTTAGAATGTACCTAGTTTATGAAAACTGGAACAATATTGGTTCTTCTCCAGGCTGGCTGTGACTTTCTCATTTTCCATAATTTTTTTTCAAAGATCATAATAAGGAGGTTCTTTAATACCCTGGGTAAGTAAGATAAATACTTTCTGAGCATCTCTTCATTTACCTTAGGATTCTTTTTTTAACTCTTACATTCTGTCTTAGTATCAATTGTAAGGCATAAGAGAAATAGGAGCTAGGCAATGGGGGTTAAGTGACTTGCTCAGGATCATGTAGCTAGGGGATATCTGGGGCCACATTTAAACCTAAGCCCTCCCAACTCCATGACCAGCTGTGCTACCTAACTGCATCCACTGTGCTACCTAGTTGCCCTTATCTGTGGTTACCAATCTTGTTCTATCCTTCCCATTCTAAAGATCTTTCTCCTTATGGACACATATGATATTTCTATTTCTTGACTCTGTAGCATCTGCCACTGTTAACCACCTTTTCCTCTTGGATTTTCTCTCCTCCCTAGGAGCAAATTTTTATGAGATTGCTCTCTCCAGCTTCTCCTACCTTTCTGACCTCTCCTAAGACTCATTTATGGATTTCCATCCATGTCAGCGCTACAGAAGATAGAATGCCAGGTCTTGAGTCAGGAAGACTCATCTTCATGAGTTCTAATCTAGCCTCAGACATTTCCTAGCTGTGTGATCCTGGGCAAGTCACTTAATCCTGTTTGCCAACATTTCTTCCTCTGTCAAATAAGACAGAGAAGGAAATGGCAAACCACTCTAGTATCTTTGCCAAGAAAACTTCCAATGGAGTCACAAAGAATCAGACTCACTGAATAACAAAATGTTTTTTGACTAATATGTTATTGTTACCCCATCTAACCAAACCATTGATCTTCAAGAATTCTTACCCAAAGTTAAAATGTATAAAGCATTCCATTATAGGCTTTTAGGGTTAGAAGATATCTTAGCTATTACCTAGTCCAATATGCTCAGTTTTACAGATGAGGAAACTAAGGACCATAGAGGTTTAGCGATTTGCTCAAGGTCACAAAAATAAGTCCAAAGCATGGCTAGATGTGAACCCATATATAGAATACTTTACATTTTTTGCCTCTCTGCCCAGTTGTCCTGATTCTGGGTCTAGAAATTTTTTCTCAGAGTAAGAAGGCTAGGGGCAATGATGGCACTTGAAAGTATATAGGTTGAGATATTTTCAATCAATATGATGACCTGACAGAGAGTTAAGCCTTTGTTTTGCATTTCTGGAAGCATCTTCCCATGGAGAGTTTGGACATACCCACTGGACGTTCATTCAAAGGATAAAAAGTATTGTTTTATTCATTAAGTCTCTGTGAGTGGAACTCCCCCAAAGGGAACTGGTTGGTTTGGTACTATGCTTGGCCCCTCAAAGAAGAATGGGTTTCACTAATAGAGACTGCCTTCAAGATGGATTGTTTGGTTTGGCCTCTTTGAAGGGCAAATTCTTATATGAGTGCCTTTATGCCAACTTGCCCTTCACTTTGGAGGAAGATCCAAGTCACTGAAATTTAATCAAGTATAAGAATGCATACTCTCCCCCTTCTTTACAGAAGTGGTAGATTATGAGTATGGAACACTGCATATACTGTCTGCTGCCATTATAAACAGATTTTTCTCTTTTTCTTTCTGTTTTGATTCTTTGTTATGAAGTGAAGGACTAGGAAAGATGAAGAAAATATAAAAAACAGAATCCTCAATTAATATCTTTAAGAGAAAGTTAATCAGAGAATCACAGATTTGGAACTTAGAAAGGATGTTAGAAGCCATCTTTTTCATCTTCTCTTTTTACAGATGAAGAAACTGAGGCTCAGAGAGGCTTTGACTTGTCCAGGGTCATATTAGAAATAGTCTATTGCATTCATGTAATCTTCAATTTATTCAGCCATTTCCCTAATATAGGGTATTTCTTATCTATAATATTTATTATCGATATTATTTATATATCTCTTTTGTTTATTGTAATATAATATTTATAATTCTTTGCAATCACATAAAATCCTGTTATGAATATTTTAGTGTTTTGGAGACCTTTCAGTTTTTGCTCTTCTTGGAGTATAAATCCAGCAGAGAAGTTTGCTACATTTTTAAAGTGAAAACTCTGAAGTCTTCAGAGAGGCACTGGCAGACGTGAACTGATTCAAAGTGAAATCGGCCAAAACTACACACAGGGACTGTAATGAAAAAGAAACACAAACAGAAGCTGAGAATTAATTCTATAATTATCATATACTGTCTTGGACCCAGAGAGGAGAGAAAATGCACTTACCTCCCTTCCTTGCAGGTATGGGACTCTGGAAAATGAATAGTGCATACCCTGCCAGGCATAGTCAAATGTTTCAATTAGTTTTGCTAAGTGCTTTTTCTCCTTTTTCTTTTTTAAATCTTTGTTAAGAGAGGACTCTCTGCAGAGAGATGCATTGGAAAAGAAAGGTGGTAAAAAAATAAAGGATATAATGAAGATCTGTCTGTTGATTTTTCTTAAATAAATGACTCACTAAGTAGGGGAAGTGAAATGTTTCTAAATGAATGGGATGTTAAAAATGCAAAGCATCAATATAAACAAGTTTTATTTTTAAAGGGAACAAATTTGGAGCTGTCTTGTATGCTTTCAGCAAGGTATCAATAGGCACTCCCATACCCTCCAGAGAGAGATGCTTTCAAAAATCATAGTGGACTTTATTAAGTCCATTGAAGAACCTACATCATGAAGGGGATCAAGGCAGGACTTAGCTGTTTATATAATACTAGCTAACATTCATTTAGCCCTTGAGGGTTCATGGGGAATTATGCATATATTATTTAATATAATTGTTAGAGCCAGAGAAGTAGGTGTCATTATTATTCCCATTTTGCAGCTAAAGAGATTAAGGCTGAGAAAGATTAAGTAACTTGCCCAGAATCAAACAGCTAGTAAGTATCTGAGGTCAGTTTCAAACCCATGTCATCCTGATTTCAAGCACAACAATCTATTCATTCTACCTTCTACAGGTATACATTGTACTTTCGCCATTCTACCTTCTATATTCTTTCTTTATACAAAGTAGGAACAAAAGCCTCAAACCTTGGCAATGCTCCATAAAGTGAAATCTAGCTGCTATTCATTCGTGGGCACCATTAATTCAAGGTCCCCTTCCTAAAGCACACATGGCCCTAGTATTATCAAAATAACAAAATTCCCTTCCCCATCTGGAGCTGCTAACATCCAGCTAAGGCTTGGTTTGCTAAGCTCATCAACCTTCAGCAGCCACAAGCAGGCATCTTCCCTTACTGATAGCTATCTCAAGGTTGCATCTTAAATCAATCATTCCTGCTTCCTCTGGAAAGTAGAACAATTTTCTCTGTCCTTCCTCACTGGTAAGGGCAGTTTAGTTTAGTTTAGTTTTTTTTTTTAATTGCCACAGTGCACAGTGAAAGGCTGGTATATAGTAGGTGATTAATAAATGCTTGTCAACAGAGCAGCATAAAGACAATAACAATAAAATAGTCCAATTTCCAGCATTTAGTATTTTCATTTTCAGCACATTGGGGAGGAGAGGGGTGCTACAGTAGTGGGAAGGAGGTCTTGGACTTGAAATTAAGAGATTAGGACTCTGAATTCAACTCTGTCACAAACTTTTTTTTGTGACCTTAGATAAGTCATTTCACTTCTGGGTCTCAGTTTTCTCCTTTATAAAATACAATGATTCAGCTAGCTAGCTTTTAAGGTTCCTCTGAGTTCTAAAGTTCTCTAGCCATGTTGACAAACTAATGGCACACATGTCAGAGGATGCTGCACCCTTCCCCTTCTCTATACACCTGAGGACATGTCTCATATCATCCATCCCTCTGCTTATTATCAGCCCGATGGGAGTCGTTCCTCCCTCTCCTGTCTGGGGTAAGGTGGGGTGGTATGTGCTGTGAGAGTTGCAAATTGGGCACTTAGTCTATAAAAGGTTCATCATCACTGTCATATGGTTTGTTAATTTGGTGAATACTTTATATATCAAAGTGACCTACAGATTCAAATTTAGAACTGGATGAGACTTTAGAGCAAGGGTTACCAGACTTTGGACCCCTTTGGGTAGGCTGGCAAAGTCTATGGACCCCTTCACAGAATACTGTTTTTAATGAACAAAGTAAAATGCACACAATTAGAAAAAGACCAATCATAGTTAAATGTAGTTAGTAAAATATTTCAAGAAACAGATTCACAAACCCCCTTGATTCAAATAGTATAATTTTATAGAGTAGGAAACTGAGACCAAGACAGATCATGGATCACAAATTTGAAACTAACTAGAGAGATATCCAGTCCATAATCCCTCATACTAAAGATGAGAAAACTGAGATCCAGAAAAGTGGAGTGATCCGCCCAAGGTCACATGAGGATAGAATGAATGTTTGAAATCAACATCTCATAGCAGCTAGATAGTACAATGGAGATAGTACCAGGACTGCAGTAGGGGAGGATTTGAGTTCAAATGTGATCTCAGACACTCCTTAGCTATATGACCTTGGACAAGTCACTTAACCCTGATTGCCTAGCCCTAATCTCTCTTCTGCCCTAGAACTGATACTAAGACAAAAGGTAATGGTAAGAAAAGGAAAATAAAGAGAAAAAAAATCAATGTATCCTCCAAGTTTCCTATCTTGAGTCCTCTGGCAGACACATTAAGGGGACAACTTCCTTGCGGAAAGAACAGTAGGTGATGGAAGGCTTCTTTAAAGGCAGATTCACATTTAAAAGAGTCCTTCCCACTGAAATGATCAAAGAATTTGAAAGAATATTGAAAAAATGAAGATTTGGGGAAAGTAATCTGGACCACTGCCCAAAGGATTTTGTGATGGATTTTTTCTCTCTTGTCAGGTGTCTTTAGAACATATATTCCTCCTGAAAAGCGGTGGGGGGACATATATATATATATATATATATTTTTTTTTTTTCTTAGAAAGCAGGCACCTACTGGGGAAGAGAATAGGGTCAGGGAGGAGAAACTAAGTGGTCAGAGAATGAATAACTTGTATTCTGGCCCTTCTTTCATCCATAAAACTTGGATCAGTGACTTTTGAGATATGAAGGGCAAACAAATAAATGAAAATGATGTGTAGATGGAAATTCACAGAGGTGTGGAGGAAAAGAATTTGATACACACAAGAAGTTTGGTGAAAGGGATGCTGGCGATCAGTAATATACTTCATTATTGATGCTTCACAGCCCTAATTTTCATATTTATTTGTGAATTTTTTTAAAGCATGGCCCCCTTTTTACATGAGAGTCATGCTGTGCAATACACAATTGATTAAAGTTTCTAATTACCTGCCATTACAGCATGACCAGTGGCGAATGAAATGCACTTTCTTGCTTCCGTCATTTTAAAAAAAGATGTATGCCCATGAATACAAGATTCAAAGGCTATCGCTTCATTCCTATAAATCATGAGAAAGTGGATGGAAATGTAAAGATGATTTGGGAAGACAACACTGACTGAATCTCCATTCCAAAAAGTCATTGGTGGGGAGAACCGTGTATTAAAAACAAGAACGCTTGGGTCTGTTTCCATTGGACTCCTCAGACAAAAAGTATTGAACCTTTTTCTCCATCTCTTCCTCGTAATACTAGTAAGAACAATTGTTTAAGCTGCAGAAGTGCACCCTCAATATGATATTGAAGTGTTTTGGGTATAGAGCAGTGATGGCAAACCTTTTAGAACCTTTTAGGCACCATGTGCCATGCCCTGTCCTCTAGATTGTGTGCTGTGCCCCACCCCCCCAAGACCAAGTGTCCCATGCCCCACCCCTACATACCCCGACATTGCTCCTGCCCCCTCTTACCCCAGACAGGGAAAGGTGAAAGGGAGGAAAAGGAGTAAGTACTTCCATTGGCCTGCTAGTCAGAGGTGCAATGGAGAGGGAAAAGGAAGCAACTCCACCCAAGTCCCTCTGCCTTTCTAGTAACTAACTCTGACAGGCAACAGCAAGTATGCCCAAAGAGAGGTCTCTGCATGCCATCTTCAGCACACATGACATAGATTTGGCATCATGGGTATAGAGCATTTATTATTAAATCATAGGACATGGGTTCAAATCTTGTCAGATACTTGCTACCTATTTGATTTGGTTCCAAATACCACCTTTGATGTTTACTGCTTGCAAAACTATGAGGGCACTTTATTTCTCTGTGCCTCAGTTTCCATATCTGCAAAATAAATTGGGTAGATGAGATGACCTCTGAAGCCCCTTTAGACTTAAATTCTATAAACCAATGAACCCTGGGTTCTGACAATTAATATTGGGAAAATCACTTAGCATCTATAAATATTAGGTCCTCATCTGTAAAATGGGAATATGCTCAATGGCTATTTAGATCTCTATTTTTTTCTGTTTAAAAATAAGTTGTGTGTAGTCTCAGGGAATGGGGAGAGGAAGGAGGGAGAGAATTTGGCAAGCAAGATTTTTAAAAATAAATGTCACCATGTAATTGGAGGAGAATTTCATTTTTAAAAAGGTGTGATGATTCAGTAATAAGACTGAATTCCAGCAGACACTAAAGGGCAGCCAGATCCCAAAGAGCTCTAAGCCAAGCCTGGCGGCATCCCTGGGTAAAGTGTCACTGTCTCCCAAGAGGAAGCCTTGGAAGGACAGGATCTATTTGGATCCAAAGAGTCTATGTGAAAACACACAGAGAAGAATGCTAAGGCTTACCCAGATAACATATACCATTATTCCAGGAAAATGCTGGCATGCTTATCAAAAACCAGTCTTAATACTGCCGTCAGACCGTGCTGAGCTGAAAGCAAGAGCCAGTGAAGAGAGGAGTCCAAGGGCAGCCTGTCATTTCAGGGGAGTGTTGGGGTTTGAAAAAATCCACAAGCTTCTGAAACAGATACTTTTGAGCAGTCACAATGCCATCACCGAATGACAAGAAATTGTTTGCCTTTGTGTCTCCATGGGTGCTTCCATTGTGGGAATGTGGGCGATCTAAAAGCAAACATTCTCATTTGAAAGAAAGGCCAAAAGTGGGCAAGCGAGGAGGAGAAGGGAAAGGAAAAGAGGAAGGAGAGAAAGGGGGATTAGGAAAGAGAAGAAAAGGGAAGGATGAGGGAAGAGAGGGGGAATGCGGTGGAAGGGGGGAGGAAGGGTGGGAGGAGAAGAGTGACAAAGAAGGAGAGAAGAGAGGACAAGAAAGAGGAGGATGGGAGAAGGGAAGAAGGAAAGGAGGGGAAGGAAAGGAGGGCAGGAGAGGGAAGAGAGGACTGGGACTAGGGAGGTGAGGGCAGAGGAAAGCTGAGAGGAGAAAGAGAAAGGCCAGCTAAAAATTGGGATGGGAAGAAGACAAGGGAGGGAAGGAAAATGAAAACAAAAGGGAAAGAGAGGAATGGAGAAAGGAGGAAAGTGGAGTGGAAAGGAGATGGGAAGGGAAAAAATCTATTAATATTTTATTTATTGATATTAATATTAATAAAATAATAAATATTTATTGTTTGTATATAATAATTATATAGAAATATGATTTCATTATTATTATTATTATTAGCCTTCCTCTAAGAGGGAAAAGGGAGGGAGGGTTCTGCTTTGTTGATAACATACCTCAATCTGTTTTCTCAAAGCACTCTAACACTGAAGGAAGAATATATTTGTCACCTCAAGAAGGAAAGAGGGGAGGAAGGGAGGGAGAAATTTTGAAACATAAAATATTTAATGTTAAAAATTATTTTTACATGTAATTAGAAAAATACTAAATTATTTTTTTAATTCTTTTCCTTGGCAAAAGAAAAAAAAAAGACTATACTTGTCCATTGGCCACTATAGACATTGCTTTAGAGGAGAAAGGAACTTTACAGATCATCTAGTAGTCTAACCACTCATTTTGGAGTTAAGAAGACTAAGTTCTGGAGCAGGCTATCAGTGAGCATTTAATTAAATATTGGCTATGTACCAGGAACTGGGCTAGGTTCCAAAAGTCTTTGCCCTCAAAGAGCTTACATTCTTTTGAATGGAGGCAACATACATCAGGAAGTAAAATGAGTTGCCCAAGATCAACAGAGAGAGACAGTATTTGAATCCAAATCACCTGACTCCAGAGTATCTCATTGCTTTCTTGATGAAGGATATAAACAAAACACCATGGTACAGGCACCTGCTACAGATATGGAGGCTACAGCTTAGAAACTAGAGTCAGGATGACCTAAATTTAAATCCTGCCTCGGATACCCACCAGTCTCTGTCTGCCTCAGTTTCTTCATCTGTCAAATGGGGATTATTATAGCACCTACCTCCCAGGCTATTGTAAGAATTGAAGTAGATACTATGCATAAAGTGTTTTGCAACCCTTTGCATGTTTTATAACTGCTAGATATCATTATTGTTCATTATGGTATAATGGTTGAACTTGGAGTCAGATAGGTCTGGGTTCAAGTCTCTCCTCAGACACTTATTAGCTGTCTAACCCTGAGCAAGTCATATATTCTATTTGCCTCAGTTTCCTCATCTGTAAAATGAGTGGATCAGATTCAAAAACCCCTTTTCACCTCTAAATCTAGGAACAATTGCACTTAACTATTGAAGAAGAAATCGAAAGTTAAATATTGTTCAGAATCAAGCCAATGGAGATGGAGCTGGGAGTTCTTCCTTACCTCTCTTTCAATGGCAATCAAGGCACACAGACTCCCCAGTCACACCCTCATTCTCAAAGGGAAAGAGACCTTTTCAGGCATCCAGATCACAAAAGCCATGGATGAAAGGGCCTGGAAACCCCCTTTACCAAGCTGCTTGGCCATCCCCCTGCCTCCAGACAAGCTTCAGCTAAACCATTCCAGACACATCGTAGACTTTGGAAGTTGGATGCTGCCAAATGTTGTGACAAGAGCTGGAGAGCCAGCACTCTTTTCACTTAGTCCTAAATAAACAATGGTCCAGCTCATAAAGCAGCCTCCAGATCATTTGCAAATCTGATTTATGTGAAACCACCAAGAGTCAGTGGCCAGAGGTAGTAGACCTTATTACAGCCCCCTGAACCTGCTTTGTGCAATGGCAACATCAGCAACCTTGGGTGGCTTTTGTGTGCGTGGTCTCAAGGATTCAGGGTGACAAAAGACACATGCTACATGCCTACACATACATGTGTGCATATATGTAGAATGACTGTCTAGTAGATGTATGTGTGCATATTCCATATTCAGGATTATAGATTTTGATCAGAAGGAACCTCTTAAGTCACCTAGTTCAACCCACCTATCTTACAGAGCAGGGATCTGAGGATCAAGAGGCTACATGACTTGCCCAAGGTCCTACTGCTAGTCAGTCAGTGGTCAAAAATATCTGAACTATCTCTCACATCTCTTTGTCCCTTTTTGACTATTTCCTCAGTACTACTGATAAATGGATACTAATGATAAAAGCTCCTGATGCAGCTTTCTCTCTCCACCACTGAATAGAGCACCAGATTCAGAGTCAAGAAGACTTAGGTGGGCATTCAAATCCTGCCTCAGACACTGATAGTCTGTGACCCCACGCTAGTAGTTCAGCTTCTCTTGGCCTCCATTTCTTGATCTATAATGGAGGGTGTTGGACAAGATGACTTCTAAGGTCCCTTCCAGTTCCAAATCTGGGATCCTTCGATCCAGTGATGCCTCCCCAATCCATTCTTCACATTATTGCTGGACATAGTCCTTATGCATTGATCTGGTCAAGTTAGTCCTAGGCTCCCAATTGCCAGCTAAATAAAATTCAAAATCCTTTTGCTCAGCAGTCAAAGTCTTCAACCACCTGGAAGCACCATTCCCTGTCAGGCTCCTCTCTCTCTTCTCCCCTCCACATTCTCTGCATTCCGGGTCAACTGAATGTTCCCCCTGGTTTCCTCAACATGCTCCATAGTATCCTTTGTCTGGAATAGAACCCTGACCTTGCTCTGTCCCAATATACCTGTTTCTTCTTATTCTTTCAAAAATAACTTATTTCCATTAAAGAGCACTTATTTTCTTCCCTCTGCCCCACCCAAGCCTCCCCCAATTAAAAAAGATAACATAGAACCTTTGTAACAAATATACGGAACAGATTGCCACATTCCAACAGAATGACTACTTCATGATCTGGAAAATGTTTTACAAACATCACATTTGATCTTCATAAATGAGTGAGGGGGAAGGAAGGAAGGAAGGAAGGAAGGAAGGAAGGAAGGAAGGAAGGAAGGAAGGAAGGAAGGAAGGAAGGAAGGAAGGAAGGAAGGAAGGAAGGAAGGAAGGAAGGAAGGAAGGAAGGAAGGAAGGAAGGGTGGGAGGAAGGAAGGGTGGGAGGAAGGAAGGGTGGGAGGAAGGAAGGAAGAAAGAGAACAAGACATACTTTCCAGAGAAAATGTTGTTTGTTTCCCTCAGCTCCAGGAGCTAAAAATAGAGTGAGATGAAGGTTTCCAAGGGCGCAGAAGGAAAGGGTCGAGGGAGGAAGCTGAATGCTGGTGAGGAGTAGCCATGAGTGGATAGGACTAGGCTTCAGAGAAAGGGAAATAAAAGAAAGTTTTCCACATTGATAAATGATGAGTTCAAACCACAGAATGGTGAGAATCTTCCTGACAGAGGCTAAGGGGAAGTCACAACGGATTAGGGTCACCATTCTGGATCCTGCTGGTTGTGGGCTTCATATGTTCCCTCTTCTAATAGAAGGGAGCTGCAGTTGAGTATTCAAGCATCTGGTTGAACAATTACAGAGTATAAAAAAACACATTTTGAAGTAGCTAGGCTGACCCAGTGGATAAAATGTTAAAATGAGAACCAGGAAGACCTACGTTCAAATCCTGCTTCAGATACTCATGAGTCATCATTTAATATTTCACCCTCAGTTTATTCATCTGTAAAATGGGGAAAATAACACCTACCTTATATAGTTATTATGAAAATCAGAGATAATAATAATAGCCTTTACATAGCTTGTCTGTGTGTGCATGTCTGTGTTTTATATGTACTCTCATTTGTTCCTCATACCAAGCCTGTAAAATAGGTGCTATTATTACCCTCATTTTAGAGATGAGTTAACTAAGGCTGAAAGATATTAAGTGACTTGTCCAGGGTCACATAACTATTAAGTGGCTGGGATACAATTTAATGTGTAATGTAGTTTGCAAACTTCATGTGCTATTTAAATGCTAACATTCACTACTATTAATATTATCATATATGCATATAGATATACATAGTTTCTGCTCATATAAAAAATGGCAGGGAATATTTCCTTTTGGTCTTCTTCCCCTCAGAGCCTAGTAGACTGTATCACATAGATGACACTTAATAAATGCTCATTGAATGGTTGATACCATGTAAATGTGTTCCTCGAGGTTGACCAGATGGCTTTAGTAACCTTCTACTCCAATACAAAACATAGTGTCCATTAGCACTGAGCATTTGTTATGCAGCTGTTTTTCAGTCATTTCTCTACTCTTTGTGACCCCAGTTAGGGTTTTCTTGGCAAAGATAGTGGAATGGTTTTGCCATTTCCTTCTCTAGATCAGATGAGGAAACTGAGGCAAACAGGGTTAAGTGACTTGCCCAAGACACACACATTTGAACTCCCAAAGAGTTTTTCAGTTCCCAAGTCTAGCACTCATCTACTGTGTCACCTATCTGTTATAACCAGTCATTCTGACTTTTGTCTTACCATTGGACTTTGAGGTCTCTAGAAGAAAGAGTGAGACTGATGACTTTGTACAGCTCTGCCTCTCTTAAATCCAATTCACTCCCAAGTCAAGACATCAGCTCGTGATGTCATTGGTCCTCTTCAAAATGAAGAATGAGCAACAACAACTCGAATACGAAGAGCAGGAAGACTTAAATTCTCTCCCATTGCCTACTAGTCAGATCACTGCAGAGCCCTGGGCTTGGGGCATCCCTGCCCTCAAATTTCCAGGCTTCATTTACTGCAACAAGAAAAGTATCAGGTAGTTCTCAGGGTGATGGATTTTTCTATCTTAGCACTTCTTGTAACACATCTAATAAGCTTTAGAGGGACTATAATCTGCATTGGCGATCAGAACACTGATAGGAAAAGAAGCAAAGAGGGAGATGTTCATTGAACTCTGCCTTATCTTTCACTATCTCCTACCAAGCCTTCCAAACTTCAAATATGCTGAGATTCAGTGCCTTGATAATAATCACTGGTATTTCCATAATACTTAAAGTTTTGTGAAATTCTTTATAAATATCATCTCATTAGATTCTTGCAACAATCATGGGGGGAAGATGTTATTATCATCTCCATTTCACAAAAGAGGAACTGAGGCAAAAAGAGACTATACGACTTGTCCAGGGTCACATAGTTCATAAGTTTGGGAAACTCAGGGCTTTCTGATTCCAACTCAATCAATCTATCCACTGCAAGACTTATTTGCCTCACCAATTAAACCATTAGGAGAAATGTCTAGCTTCTGAATAGTAAAGATACTGTTTCTTAACAGTAAACATAAAAATAAAAGACACAAAGGTATTTTAAAAAGAGAAAGAAGGGGCATCTGAGTAGCTCAGTTGATTGAGAGTCAGGTCTAGTGTCTGGAGGTCCTGGGTTCAAATGTGACCTCAGACACTTCCCAGCTGTGTGACCCTGGGCAAGTCACTTAATGCCTATTGCCTATCCCTGACCACTATTCTGCCTTGGAACCAATACACAGTATTGATTCTAAGATGGAAGGTATGGGTTTAAAAAGAGAGAGAAAAAAAGAATGCATTAGCAAGTCATATCTGCCCTTAGCCCAAGAAGTGCTACTAGGTTACCATTAGAGAAGGACAGAAGAGTTTGACTTTTGAGAAAAAGATTTTTACTCTCCTGGTTGCAAGTAGAGAAGAGATTGAGAACTTAAGAAGATCCTGCTCTAATGATTAACAAGGAAGGGGACATGGGGGAGAGAAAAGTCAAGAGAGATGGAAACAGAGAGATGCAGAAATGGAGAAAGAAATAGAAAGAGAGAGAGACAGAGAAAGAGAGACAGAGACACAGAGAGAGACAGACAGACAGAGGCAGACAGACAGACAGACAGACAGAGAGGAGAGACAGAGAAGGGAAAGAAAGACAGAGGCAGAGAAAGACAGAAGACAGGAGACAGAGGGAGAAAATCCAAGACTCAGCTCTCCTGCTCAGCCTGATGGAAAAGAGAACAAGGTCAAGAAAGTCCTCTGAAGACTTGTAGCCAAGGACCCTGGTCAGGGGCATTGTAGAGATCAGGCTAGACTGGTTCTGGAGAGGAGAGATTCATGAGAACATTGTTAGCTGCAACTGATGCCTGTAGTTTTCATTAGACATTCTCCCTTGTGCTGACACTACAAGCATTTCAATGGCCATTATCGCAGCTACATGTTTAAAATGCTTGTTATTTGCAGTTTTTTAATATAGATGTAAATCTGGATAGTGGAAAAAGCACTTTGAAAAAGCATGAGAATGTTTCTGCCTGTAGCATGATGTGGAGAGGATAAAAGAACATTAATTTAAATGTCTTTTTTTTCCCCTTTAACCAAAAAGCCACGTAGGAGAGAGGCAAATCTATTCAGTTCCCAGGTGATTTAGTCTCACTCTGCTTATTTGGCAAGGTCAATCAATCTGACCACAACCCGCTTGTTCCAAAGGCATGGCCTCCCAGATAAATGAAACGGTCATTTCCACCTGTCACTAATTTCTCTTACCGAATTTTCGACAGCTCTATCAACCACAAGCCGTGGCAAAGGTCTTCGTAAATCCGACGTGGCCATTTCCAAGCCCCATTTTGATCTCTGCTCTGGACAGAGCACCTCTCTCCCCACACACACCACGGCTGCCACCAGCCCCATCCCCCAACACCTGGGATTACTTTATGCCAGGCCATTCAAGGATAATTCATCTTGGCAGCCAGGCCTTGTGTTTGCCCATTACCTGACATGTTTAGGCTCACTGCATATTCCGGAATGGCGTGATATAATGTAATACAATTTGAAATACAGTAAAGCAATAACCAAAGTAACGGAGTTTGACATCCAGAATCTCAGAGGAGATACACACACACACACTGACTGCCCAGCATTTCCAACATCGACATCCTCCTTCATCTTGCTACTTCACATTATTTGACTTTTTTAAAGTATTATCTGTGCGAAAATGCAATTAGAAGATTGAAGAGTTGGCAAAGCAGATTTGCCAGACTTCAGACGCATAGTCGATGCTTTGTTCCACAAACTTTGCCCCTCTGGAGGATGGGAAGCTCACTCTCTCTCTCCCCGTATATGGCATGTGAAACATTGCATAAGCACAGTTACACAGTATACAAAATAAAATATGTTGATTATTGTTTGGAAACACTTGTATCAGAATTAGATATTTCTGTCTTCTGCTTCCACTCAATGAGAATGTATTAGCATCGTAGCCTCACAAGATTATAGAATTAGAGCAGAAGGGACCTTAGAGGTCACTGAATCCAACCCTCTCATTTTTTAATTGAAAATATTCATTTAATTCATTAATTAATTTAGAAAATTTGTCCATGGTTACATGAATCATGTTCTTTCCCTCTCTTCCCTTGCCCTCCGGTAGCCAACATGCAATTCTACTGGGTTTTACATGTATGATTGATCAAGACCTATTTCCTTATTATCAGTATTTGCATTAGGGTGATCACTTAGAGTCTACATCCCCAGTCATATCCCCATCGACCTATGTGATCAAGCAGTCATTCGTCTTCTGTGTTTCTGCTCCCACAGTTCTTTCTCTGAATGTGGATAGCATTCTTTCTCATAATCCCTCAGAATTGTCCTGGGTCTCTGCATTGCTGCTAGTAGAGAAGTCCATTGCATTCAATTGTACCACAGCGTATCAGTCTCTGTGTACAATGTTCTCCTGGATCTGCTCCTTTCACTCTGCATCACTTCCTGGAGGTCGTTCCAGTCCCCATGGAATCCCTCCAGTTCATTATTTTTTTAAGCACACTACAACCCTCTCATTTTACAAATCAGGAGAATGATTCCAAAAGGTCACAAGTGACCCAGGGCAACACAGATAAATATGTCTTCAAGGCAGGATTCAAAGCAAGGTCTTTTTGACTCCAATGCAATGCTCGATCTGATACCTACACTGTGCTAACTCTCAGGTGCCTATGATACAAATTCAAAAGTGAGATAGTTCTTGCCCTCAGAAGGCTTATATTCTACTTTCTACATTCTAGATTCTTAACCAGCTTCTGAATTTCTCAATCAGATACATCAGAGCATAGCATCATATGTCTAGAGCTGAAAGGAACATCAGAGGTCACCTAATCCAATTGACACCTTTGATCTTTTTTATTTTATTTTATTTTAAATCTTTGCCTTCTCTCTTAGTATCAGTTTGAAGATAGAAGAGTGGCAAGAGCCAGGCAATAGAGGTAAGATGACTTTCCCAGGGTCATTCATTTAGGAAGTATCTGAGGCCTTATTTGAACCCAGGTTCTCCCAACTCCAAGCCTGGTGCTCTATCTATTGTGCTACCTAGCTTCTCCCAATGGACTCTTTTTTGTAAATGAGGAAACAGATAGAGGAATGGATTGACCAAAGTCACAGAAGAAGCAAATGACAAAGCCAGGATTTGAACCCATAGTTTTCAATGGCAGATTTAATGGTCTTTACAGTATACCAGACATTCCATTAAAGCAAGAGATACTTCCTGAGCACCTCCTATATGCCAGGCAGACAAACTGTACAGTGATTAGAGCACTGAGCTTGGAATCAGTAAGACTCTCTTCATGTGTTCTATTCTGGTCTCCAACACTTACTAACTGGGAGACAACTAGGTGGTTCCATGGATAGAGCACCAGGCCTAGAGTCTGGAAGACCCAAATTCAAATCCAACCTCAGACACTTCCTGCCTGTGTGACCTTGGCCAAGTCTCTTAACCCTGTTTGCCTCAGTTTCCTTATCTGTTAAATGAGCTGGAGAAGTCAATGGAAGTCCGCTCTAGTATCTCTGCCAAGAAAACCTCAAATGGGATCACAAAGAGTTGGACACAAGTGAAATGACTGAAGAACAAGAATAACAGCATGTGGTATGCTGAGTGTTTTCATGAATATACATAGAAGAAAATGAATACCAGGGTTAGAATATACTCCACTCTGCCTTAGCTAGAATCTGTTTTTAAAACTCAGAAATCCTGCCCTTAGGTCCCCTGTATTTTCCTTGTGGTAGTGCAAGGGATTGAAGAAATGAATACATTTACCTTGTAATAGAAATGGGGGAAGGAGATCACTGTTATTATGGGGTAGTTTTTCTTGGTGCAGGGATCAATAATCTTCCAACCAGCCCCCCGTGACCAAAAATATTGCATTTTTCAGGACTTTTGATCCTTTACAGTTAAGATGTTGGCTCTTAAACTTATATTTCTCATATTTGTATCTCGTATCTTATATTTCCAGGGAAAGATCTCCCTAGAGAAGACTCATATGTGGGGATAATGGCACTAATCATGTTCATCCTTTGAGAATCACTGGGATAAAGTTATAGTTGATTGCTCAATCAACAAAGACTTATTAAGTAGGAGTTATGTACCAGGCACTGTGCTGGATGGAAGGGGTACAAAGAGTTACTGTTCTCAATGAATTCCTGTTCTATTAGAAAAATCCAGCATGCTCTCCGATAAGTGAACATAGGATATATACACAATAAATAAATGGGGATTGGGTGAGATAAGGAGAAACTAGCAACTGGAGGAATGATGAAAAACAAGACATAAAACTTGAAGGAAGGTTCTCCTTACCCTACATCCATTGACATTGTTTTCATCTGTTGATGCTATTCCCATTTCTGTCTGAATCCTCAAGGCCAGAATAGAAGATGATGAAGAACAAGGTTGTCCTACTTCAGTACTACAGGCTTCTGGAACGTCGTGGGTATGGGTGCCCCCTGCAATCAATCAAGCTTTTAACCAATAAACATTTACGACGAGCCTACTATGCTATGAGCCGGGTATCATGCCAGGCACTGGCTACAAAGAAAGAGTATTCAACCCCCTCAAGGAATTTGCACTCTATTTAGGGGGATAATAATACATAAAGTCACTTATGGAATGTAGACTAAACAAATTCAAGGTGATAAGGGTTGACAGGGCTCTAGTACTAGTGTTATGGGGCAAGAAGTTTTGGAAAAAGCTTTATGGAGAAGGTTGTAAATGAATGAAACTTTGAAGGAAGCAAGACTAGACTGTCTTATTAGTCTATATTATAATAATATCAATAATTGCCATTATTATTACTAAAGGCAAAGGGAGAAAAGAGTTCATTCCAGACATGGGGAAAAACATTCAAAGGCAGGGCTAGGCAGTGGTATAAATGGCATTGTCTCCATAACTTTGTAGATGACCTTTAAATGCTGCTGTGCTCCCCCCAAAAAAAAATCATGACCTGGTAGTTTGCCTATATCTAGGGGTACAAAGATGAATATAATGGGATCTTTTCCTTCTTAAAGGTTATTGCTCTAGAAGGGACAAGATAAATCCAGAAGACAAATAACCACAATAGATAATAGAATGGTGTAAGTGCCACAAGATAGGTAGGACTAAAACAATATAGTAGTCTCAAGGAAATAAAATAGAGGCAAAATCAAGACACGTGGTCACTGATGAAGAAGATGGGAATAAGCATTTGTTTAATGTTTACTATGAAGCAGGCACTATGCTAAGCACTTTACAAATATTACCTCAGTTAATCTTCACAACAATTGTACAAAAAAGAGCTATTATCCCTATTTTCTAGTTGAGTAAACTGAGATAAACAGAGGTCATGTGACTTGCCTAGGGTCACCCATCAAATAAATATATGAGGATGGGTTTAAAGTTGTGTCTTCCTGATTCCAGACCTAGTATTCCATCCAATGTACCACCTAAGTGCTTAGTTGGCATGACTGGATGAGAATGGATGTATGGATGAAAGGATGGATGGGTGAGTGAGTGGATGGATAAATGAAAAGGCATTTATTAACAACAACAAATGTGCTGAGTACTTTGCTAATATCTGAGGATATGAATAGAAATGATAGTACTTGCTCTCAAGAAGTTCATACTGGGGAAGAGAGGACCTAAAGAACTCAGATCCAGGGCAGATGAGCAAAGAATAAAATGTTTTAAGGGATCATGGATCAGCTAGGTAGCAAAGTGGATAGAGAATCAGGCCTGTAGTCAGAGAGGACCTGGGTTCAAATCTGATATCAGATATTTCTTAACTGTATGACCCTGGGAAAGTCACTTAATTCCCATTGCCTAGCCCTTACTACTCCTCTGTCTTTGAATTAATGCTAAAATGGAAAATAAGGGCCCATTTCCTTATTTATAAGTTTCCATAAAAAGGGATATTTTCCAGGCAAGGGAGAAAAAGGCAGAGGGAATTTGAAAGAAAGTTGGAGTCCCCTCCAACCGGGCTATTCTTAAATTTTTATTCCAATAGTCTCTACAGTAACTAGTTAGGGTATGGAAAGCTGTGGAGAGAAAAGGGGATGTTTTCTTCCCTCCTTCCCTTCCTACACATGCTTCCAAGGGATAATACATCAAATGAGTCAAGGCTAATTCCAAGATTCTAAGCCCGGGTCTCTGGGAAAATAATAAAGGTTCTAACAAAAGAGAAACAGAGATGTCAGGAAGAGGGACTAATTTGGAAAAGCAAATGAAGAAGCACAAACCTGGGAAGACCATCCACCATGCGCTTTCTGGCTGGTTCCTCTTTCTGAGACCCATCTCCCCTCTCTAATCGAGTGTGTCAGGAGGGACAGTGCTCTTCAAGAGCACGCATGTGGCTTGTCTTTAAACCAGGCACAGATAAAAGAAAACACCTGTAAGAACCAAATGTTAGACTCCACTGAAAATCCAAAATAACGTTTCGTGTCACGTTGAAAGGAAGTATTCAGCAAACATCAAATGCAGGGTAAGCCAGGTTTGGGAGTAAAAGAATAGACAAGATTTTGACGCATGTCAAAATGCCTTCCATAACCACTACACAAAAAAATCAACTGCTGTGATCTCAATTCACACACACACACACACACACACACACACACACACACACACACACACATTGATGTTTTCTATACTGCTCAAAGAGATAAATACACCAGACACAGAACCTAAGACAGTGTGGTAGGCTGGAAAGAACCAAAGAATTTCAGTTCTAGCCCTGGTCTAGTCTGGCGTTATTTGCTTGGTCCAGTCATTTCCACTCAGTTACCTCGTCTGTAAATAAGAAGCTGATCTCCAAGTTCCTCTAAGTCTAAAGCTTAGATGTTGGTGAAAGCAAAGAACTGAAAGCAAAGAGTATGTTCCAAGCCTGGGAGGAAGCTGAATGAGCTGTGGTCTTTGAATGAGATCTGATCAAGTGAGATAACTAACACAGGTCAAATGCTCTGGGAACCTCAAAGAACGATAGAACAGGTAGCTGTGATCATGATAATGATGAACGTGAGAGAATATTATTGCAGAGTAATAACAAATAAGAGTTTGAAGAACTATGAGAAGATCTGTACAAATAAGCAAAAGCAGCAAAATAATGCATGTTAACATTTAGGGGCAGAACACTGGGCCTGGAGTCAAGAAAACCTGACTTTGAATCTGACCTCAGACACTAGCTGGTTGACCCTGGGCAAGTTACTTCATCCTGTTGGCCTCAATTTCCTCATCTGTCAAATGAGCTGGAGATGGAAATGGCAAACAACTTCAGTATCTTTACCAAGAAAACCCCAAATGGGGTCATGAAGAGTCAGACACAACTGAAAAAATGTCTTCACAACAAATTTTATAGAGAGCTTTAAGGTTTACAGTGATTCACGTAAATTATCTCATGTTATCCTCATAATGCGAATGAAATGATCACATAAAGAAAGCTTAATTCTGAGTAAAATTTAAAAACAAAACCAGTTATGGTCCCGGAGAGCACATGATCAAGTCTATCTCCCTCCTCTGAACAGAGAAACCAGGGACTACTAGGGCAACATGTGGCCTCTATTAACCAGAGAGGTACCTGGATTCCTTGTTTTTGTTTGGATTAAACTGGCATATTTTATTGCAAGAGAGGGTTCCATTCTGGCTTAAGAGAGAGAAGGAGTACAGAGCCAAAAATGTTCAGGATGTAGAAAGCGAAAGATATCAACCAATTCGGAGGATTTCTTTTCGATAAAAGGTATAACGAGTAACAGACTTTGTTAATTCCAAATCGTACATCTGTCATGGCTAAAATTGGAGATTGGCTAATAGAAGATGACAAAGTCATGTTCTTCAGGCATGTATATATATATAATTATCTATATCATATAATTGTGTATATCCATGCATGCTTATAGGTATACATATTATGTCTACATGTAATATCCACATAGAAATACCTACATATATATATATATATATATATATATATATATATATATATATATATAATCTGAGATAATACCATGAAAGGGAAAATAATTTTGAATCCCAAAAAAACAACAAAGAACATACATCTTTCCCAGACGTCCAGGACTAGGCTTCCCTAGAAAATCAGAAGGAAAGTCAGTGCCCAAGAGGGACTTATTCAAGTCAACATTCAGCCTGTCCAATTATCTTGTACAAAAACGATGGGGATGGCATTCGGGGCAGGCACAGCCCATCCATGAATATCTGTAGAAGCATGTCATACTAAACAATATTCTAGGAATATCTCATGCAGCTGTGATCATGATGGCCAGTCAGAAGAGTCTGTCTTGACATTCAATACCTCGGGCTACATCCATACGCTTAAGGTGGTTTAAAAATAATTAGATTAATTCAGTCAAGCAGCTGGATACTTGTCATTCAGTTGAATTCAAGTCAATCAATTACTCCGAAACTCTTTATTTTCTGTAAACTCGAGTTCAAATTGGTGGGGATTTTTTTTAACTGCATGTGACTACATAATGAATAGCCATCTTGATTGGGAAATTCCCCTAACATGAAAATACAGGGAAATTAATGAATTTAATTAATTCTAATTAATATTTTAATAAATTTAATTCATTAGAAATAAATATTTCTTCAAGAAAACATGTAATGCCCAGTGGATTTACGCGTCAGCTATGGGGGGTGGGGGGGAGGAAAAGAAAATGATCTATGTCTTTAATGAATAATGCTTGGAAATGATCAAATAAAATATTTAAAAAAAGAAATAAATATTTCTGTATTTAGATACATTTAAATATTTATTTTTATATTTAGATATTTAAATAAAATAGAAATAAAATTCTAATAAAAAGTCTAATCGTGCAATGTTTTGGGGTCTCTTTGCATGGATATGAAGAGTGATATGATTCAGGCTCTCCAACAGTGTGAGTGTGTGTGTGTGTGTGTACTTGTTGACCACTGACAAAGATCTCACACTCAAAGAACTATTAACTAAAATAATGTTTATAGAGGACCAAAAAAGTATGAGATTCTTAGCACCTATACCCCCTTTTTGGCATTCTGCTACCAGTACAGCAAAAGTAGGAGAGAACCGCACAAGACTGCAGACCATTTTATATTTTATTTTGAGTTGTTGTAGCCAAACCATTCCTCACCCGGGTCTAGCACACCTGTGATCAACCTCTTCATGTTTGCCTAGATTGGTCCTTGGGAAATAGACTCAGTCTGAAGCTGGGACCATTCTCAGAATCTTTCCAGCTCCGAAATGGCCTTTGAGAACTCAGGGTTATTAACTATTATTATTTTCATACTATGAATCATAGTATGATTATTTGGAGAAAGTATATGGACTGTTAGAGCTGGTAGGATGTGAAGATCACCTAAGTCAATACTCTTATTTTACAGATGAAGAAACTGAGTCCTAGAGAAGTGACTTGTCCAAGGTCTCATAGGTAGTATGGAGAAAAGAAAAACAGAATTAAATCTGGAGATGGAAGAAACCTCAGTGGTCATGTCACTCAAGTTCATCATTTTACAGTTGAGGATAGTAAAGGCCAGAATAGTTAAGTTAAACTACAAGGATGCATAGTATATAGAGCATGGAATTTAGAACAAAGAACATCCAAGTTCAAGTCCCATCTCAAACAATTACTAGGTGCATGACCCTGAGCAAATCATTCACCCTATCTCAGATTCCGTTTGCTCATCTACAAAATGAAGATTAAAAACAGCATCTACCTCTCAGGACTGACAAGCAAATAAATTGAAATGGCACACATAAAGCTCTGTACAAAACACAAAATGCTTTATAAATACTAGCCATAATTAATATCAATGGCTCTGCTCAAAGTCATACAGGTGGTAAACATGAGAAGCAAGATCTGGAACTTCCACAGTCTCTCCATTGTACTTCCCACTGTGCCACAGTGCTGCCTTGGGGATCACAGCGTCCAATCCCCCCATTTTACAGATGAGGAAACTGAAAAGTAACTTGCCTGGAGCATCAGGGAAAGCCAGAAAAGAAACACGGCTGCTGGTTCCTCCTATGATGATCTCTCCTAATCTATTTTTTTTCTAGCTAAACGCAAGTTCTTAAAAATATTTTTCCACCAAATGTCTCATTCCTATTCAATCTGCAGAGAGCACTTTTGAAGCATCCTCTTTCTCCAATCCAATCACTCAGCACGGACCCTGTGTGAAATTTGCCGTTTGTCAACCTAAGCTTCCCTCATAATTATCCCACTTCTCCCATGCCTAGGATGTGTGCACCTGATAATCAAGGGTTATTCATTGGGAGCCTTCATTACGCTTTCTGTGGATAATACCGATTTCACTTATGAAATGCCACTCAGGGTCTCATCTCTGAATGAAGACATTGATTTACGTACATTCCCAGAGTGCACACAATAGGCGGAGAATTAAAATAATGGACAACAACTAATAGAAAACAGGTGTGACTCTGAAACTTAAATTAAGCATTCTCCAGACGCAGAGCAAGGCTTGGAAAGAAGGATGTTTACCATACAATAACAGAGACGGCAAAGAAAAAAAATGAAATAAACAATAAATTCTCATTGAATGAGTGTGGCTTCCCAGCTGGAAATCATTTCAGCATCTAGCATCACAACCAAAAATGAACACACAAAGAATTTTAAGCTGCTCTCTTTTTTTTCTCCTCCCTCTTCCTAGAGACTGGAAGGAAGATGGCAAAAGTGTAATTTAATTTTTGTAGAGTGTTTTCTAAACAAGTTCAGGGGCTGTAATGTCTGGGCTGACAAATTGAATACTGGGTCTGGAGTTCTTGTAATGAGGTGGATGCAGCGACTTGAATCAGAAACACATCGCTCAAATCTAGGGCCAGTGGCAGAGAACTGTGATCAGTGGAGAAATAGATGACACCTCCACTATTAACTTACTCATGAAGAACTGTCCCATCAGCTCCCCAGGCTAAGCCACCCAGGGTGTGGACAGTTCCATCGGCAGCCACAGGATGCCCTTCCAGTAGCCAGGAGGACTCAGAAGAAAGATTATTTCCCATCATCTGCACCAACCAGCTGCAAATTGGCCTGATTCTGCCGCCCACATGCAGATAAGTGACAATGAAGTGACAATAAAAGACAATGAAAGACCTCTCTCCCTCTTGCTCCTCAGCTCTGACTATACTCGGGCAAATTACACATTTCTGCTCCTGGTTCATTACCACGCACGGAAGTGGATGGGATTAAAAACAGGGGCTAGAAGGGTAAGTCTACATCCACTTTTGGAACATGCTGGTGGTAAAGATGGCCAGCGACAGAAATGCATTAGAGCACAAATCCTGTCCAAGCAGAGCATGGGTTCTGGAGCTTATTTTAGCTGCCTGGGAATTTTCTGGAGAAGAAATTTTGCAGGTGGTTTATCTACAAGCAATTCTGTCTTTAGAAGTGGGTTATCATACAAAGAGATTAAGAATTTTTCTCAAGGATATTTAGGTGGCTCAGTGGATTGAGAGCCAGGCTTAGAAACAGGGGGTCCAGGGTTCAATTCTGGAATCAGACAATTCCTAGCTGTGTGACCCATAACCCCCATTGCCGATCCCTTAACACTCTTCTGCCTCAAAACCAATACACAGTATTGATTCTAAGATGGAAGGTGGAGAAGGTGAAAGTGGAAGAACGAGGACAAGAACAAGAACAAGGACAAGGACAAGAACAAGAACAAGGACAAGGACAAGGACAAGAACAAGAACAAGAACAAGAACAAGAACAAGAACAAGAACAAGGACAAGGACAAGGACAAGGACAAGAACAAGGACAAGGACAAGGACAAGGACAAGGACAAGGACAAGGACAAGAACAAGAACAAGAACAAGAACAAGAACAAGAACAAGAACAAGAACAAAAACATGTTTTTTTCTTCCAGAATTTGCCTAGAGTCCTAAGAGATGTCTTGCCTACGGTCACACAGTCTATGTGTTCAAGGCAGTGCTCCTAATTCTGAAAACAGCTTCCTTTCCACTACATTACAGTGTTCCCCAGAGTCTAAAAAGATGTTCTTTCTACTTAGGGGCTTTTTACTCTTTAGAGGAATGTTTTCCCTCTCTATTTTCCTCCCTGGAGATACTTATGAGAGTCCCTCTGGCTCCTTGAACCTTTTGGCCACCCTAGCAGAATAGATATTAGGGCCATGCCTTTAGGGCTATACCTTCAGGACCTTCCCCTATTCCCTTTAAACATACTTGAATCAAAGGTCATCAGACCTTGGGTTTCAGAATTTACAGAACATAGATATGATTGAAATGGAAATCCTTGTCTGTTATCAGTGTGATTCAGTTCTCTCCTCTGCAAAATGAAAGATTTGGACTTCCTGGTCTCTCATGTGTTTTCAACTGAATCTATGAGTTTCTAAATTCAGGAGTCATTCCTTAGGAAGTGAAATTTTGAGTCTCTTATTCCTTCTTTCTTTGCCAAAGTTCATAAAGTTTAGCACTTAGCATAGTGGCTGGCACATAGCAGGTACTTAATAAGTGTTTACTGACTATTGACAATAGTTTTGGCTCCTGCCATCCTCTAGGTCTGCGATGGTGAACCTATGGCAGACTTGCCAAAAAGGGCATGCAGATCCCTCTCTATGGAAATACCTGAAGTAATTTTGGGTTTTTGTTTGTTTGTTTGTTTTCACTAGAAAGTCAGAAGAACTGGGGTGGAACTATTCCCCTCCCCCTCTCCATGCACCTGAGGTCATTCCTCACTTCACCCACCCCCTGCCTAGTAGCCCAGTGAGAGTACTTCCTCCCTCCTCTATATGGGGTAAGGGGAGGGTGGGCAAGGGGCAGGGCAGGGCATCCAGTCTGGGAGTGTTGTGGTTGGGGTGGAGCCCAGCACTCCATCTCTAAAAGGTTTGCCATCACTGCTCTAGGTAAGACCTATTGTACTTGTGTTAATTAAGAGCTCTGAACCAGGAGCCCGATATCCAAAGTCCAGAACTGCCATGAAATAGAGAGGAAAGAGATGATATATAAGTTACTTTACTATTTTCTCAAATGTAAAATGCCTGGGTTGGACTCTCTACCAGGTCTCTTCTAGATCTGACAGCCAATAACTACAACATAATTGACCCACCATCTGTAGATATTACATTAAATATAAGTCCTCTACTATCCTGCCTTCAGAAGAAAAGTAAACCATAGTATTCAAAACTGGTGACATAATGCAACTGATGCTTTCCCCTTATAAAACGGTGATGGAAGCCATCTGTGCTTTTGAAACAAACTCATGAAGCATCAGTCATCTTTTGCATTGGTTTGTACCAGTGGATCTGAGCTCTCACCAATGATTAAACAATTAATCAACATTTATTAATCACCTACTGTGTTCTAGGTACTGTATTTAACATTTGGGACTAGCAAAAAGAGGTAAAAGATAGTTCCTGGTCTTGAGAAGTTCACAGTCTAATGGGGAAAACATTTAAAACATCTCACATACCTCTAGAGGTAGCAGTTAGATATATCATAATAGTTAGAATCAGAAGACTTGGATTCAATTCCAGTTCTGTTGTTTATTGCCTGTGTGACCTTGAGCAAAACCCTTTACTACCATGTACCTCAGTCTCTTCCTCTATAAAAACAAATAGGACTAGTTGGCAGCTAGGTGACTCAGTGAATTGAAAGCCAAGTCTAGAGATGGAAGGTCCTGGGTTCAAATCTGATCTAAGAAATTTCTTAGCTGTTTGACTTTGGGCAAGTCATTTAACTTCCATTGCCTAGTCCTTTTAAGTCTTCTGCCTTAGAACCATTACACAGTATTGATTCTAAGACAGAAAGTAAGATTGTTTGGGGGGTTTTAATGGGTGAGACTAGAGATCATCTCTCTAGCTCTAGATCTGTAGGATATCCAGAGGGCAGACACCCACCCATGCCTGATTGTATCAATGGTGATGAGAGCAATGGGACACAAGATCCCTGCTTAGTCTAAAATCAGCTTCTCAGTTCTGTAGCTTCCCTGCCATCTGTAGTTAATGTGCAAATGTCCTGAGGAGGGTCTGCTTATTGCAGCCAGATGAAATAGCCCATAGTTTAGGATCACAAGATTTTGAAGCAGAAGGGACTTGGAATCAATGATGATGTGGCGTATAAAGGTCAGGTGAGGGAATTACGTTAACCAAAAGAAGAAAAGTCAGGAGGAAGAAGATAGCTATCTTAAAATATTTAAAGGAATCTCGTCAAGCAGGTTAGACTTAGATGAATCACTTAACCTCTCTGAACCTCCTAGGAAACTGAGGTGGGTGGACTAAAAGACATCAACAGTCTCTTCCAACTGGTTTTTAATCTCTTTTTCCTCTGAAGTTTCTTTTCCCAAGAGGCGATGCTGCAGAATAGCACTTAAAACCATCCTTGAGCTGTTGGACCACAGAATCTTAGAGCTGGGCTGGACCTCTGGGGTCATCTAATCCAACTTGTACATGAAAAAGCACTTCTTTCAAAAGCCCTTCCCCCAGCATATGGCCAGCCACCCTTTGCTTGGATACCTCTAAGTGAAGGTGAACCTACTACCTCTCATTGCAGACCTTTTGGTTTTTGGACAGCTCCTTTGCTTGGGAAGTTTTTCCTGATCCTGGGCATCTATAAGTAGATGGAAGAAAAGACCTTCTGAATGGGTGGGGAGGGTGGGAGAGGAAGGTCAGAGGGATAGTGTCCCTGACAAAGGTTGCTTAATAATAACTTACCTTTACCATGTGCAAAGTAATTTAGATATATTATCTCATTTGATCCTGACAAGCACTCTGTGAGGCAGATAGCACAGGTATTATTATCTTGTTCTTACAGATGAGGAAAGTGAGGCTCTGAGAAATTAAGTAATTTGCCAGAGTCTCACAGATAAGAAGCATCAGATGGAAGATGTGATACTAGACTTTCTTAACTCCAGGCCCTGCCTACAATCCAAAATGCCAAGTGCCTCCCACATCCTCCAGCTCCTCAACTTCCTCTCTGCCTGAACTCTCAAGCCTCGCTTCACTTCTGTGGGCCTCAGTTTCTTTTCTCTCTCCATCTATCCATCCATCCATCCATCCATTTATTTATGTGTGCATATATGCATAGATTATATATATATATATAAATATAAAAATACATATATAAATATATATACACACACTACAAACATACGTGTGTGTTTATAAGAAGAGAAGAGAGGTTGGTTACTGTCCTACTAGAAGAGGACCAAAATGATGGCCCTGGTGATGTCCTATGATTCCAGCATACATTGGATTTAAGTGAGGGAGAAGCACACAAAGTCATTGACCTCACTCTTGCTTTCAGAGTCACTGATGTCTAATGGCAAGACAAAAGTCAAGACAACTGGTGATGGCCCAGAATGCAGTGGATGACCTTGGCTTCTTCCATGTCTAACCAAACTCTAAGTGCTTCACAACACTGTTTCTGCCACCTTCGTGGCCATTGGAACAAACTGTTCTTACCCACCCCTTCTTCTGGGGAAAGTCTTGTGTAATTAGAAAATCTTGTTCCTTTGAACTACATCTCCCAGCATCCCTTTCCTCTTTCATCCCCACCTTGCATGCTCACATAGTGTATATAGTTTGATGTTTTGCCCATGTTCTCTCTCTTTTCCCGGGTGTGCAGCTGGGTGAGCTCTCTCTTTTTCTCTAGTCTTTTATTTTCCTTTTTGCTTCAAGTTATTATTAATAGATCTTATTAAATATAATGCTTGAAGTATTGGGGATATTAAATTTTAATCTTACAGTCTTCACATGCTAACTCACTGTTAGATTTGAGACCTGTTGATTACCCTCAATCAGGTTTTACCCACCTGCTGAGCCTGTATAGTTTGAGCCCTTCATCAAATGAGGGGATTGACTA
Source organism: Monodelphis domestica (assembly GCF_027887165.1). Lineage (NCBI taxonomy): Eukaryota > Metazoa > Chordata > Mammalia > Didelphimorphia > Didelphidae > Monodelphis > Monodelphis domestica. Next base: position 518,849,022 of record NC_077228.1, on the reverse strand, counting down.
TACTACCTCTTGGGTTCTTTCTACCTCCTATGACCCTTCAAGTCATCTCCTTGTACCATGGTTTCCTTTTCTATAAAACGAGAAGATTGGATGAGTTCCTTCTAGACCTATAGATCTGTGATCCTATAAATTCATTTAACTCCCTTAGATCTCAGTTGCCTCTTCTATAAAATGGTAGACTGAGTTAGATGACCTCTAAGATTCTTTTTGGCTCGAAATCTATGATCCCATTGAATGTCCTTGACCCACAGTTTCCTGTTCTGTAAAAAAATAAAAAATGTTGGGCTGGATTATCTCTAAGGCTCCTTCCATTTCCTATGCTTCTACAAAGCTGTCACTTAATTTCCCTGAGCCTTGGTTTCCTCTTTTTGTAAGATCCTATGAGCCAAGCCCAGGGACAGAGACCTGTCCATGCCCAAATGTATCAAAGATGATGAGAACAACAGGATACACAATCTCCTTCCTCTTAGCCTAAAATCAGCACCAGGTTAGCCCTACCTTCTTGCATCTCCATTCTGTGGCTTCCCTGCCATCTGTAGTTAATGTGCAAATGTCCTGTGGAGGGTCTGCTCACTGCAGCCAGATCAAAACATTTATCCTCTACTGTGTCTCAGAAGAAGAAAAAAAAACTTATTAGCTGGCGCTCGACAGATATTCAAGAAGAGAGGTGGGAAGAAAAGTCTGCTGCTCCTAGATAAATATAGTGTCCCTTGGAGAGCCAGTGCAGAGCCCCAGCTCCAGGAAGATATTGTTATGAATCTTGACTAGAGCCCTTGTAGTGCAGCTGGAGATTATGTTTGACATTGCCTCCTCTGACCTTTTCAATATTGTCCAAGCACTGTTGAGCTGGTGTTTCAAGAAGAATTCAAATCAAATTTACTCAGGCAGAAAGGATTTGGCGGTGGGTAGACCTATCAGTCTCTTCACATTTCTCCTTGTCATTCTCATGTAAATTGTAATTCTTTATTAGCATGACTGTTCTTTCTTCCCATAGCTGTGCAAGATGTGTCCATTTAAATGGCAAAATGGCAGGGAGGCCACTCCGTGGCGGACTCCTTTTCTAACATCTCCCCTCCAGCTAGCCAGCCAAAGGTAGATTCCAAAGGGAAAGGAGTGGATAAGAGCCAGGCACTTTGTACTTGGAAATCATGAAGAGCAGAGCCCAGACTGTGTGAAGGGATGAAGGGGGATGGAGGGAACCCTGGATATTTAGCCTACTCTCTTTCTCAACTATACTTTAATACAAAGCTCTTAAAATGATCGTCGATGATGAGGTGGGGAGAGGACTAGAGAAATGCACCGAAACCTCGAGAGAAGTTGAAGTCTTCTTCTATATTTCTGGGATGTTATAAGAGCAGGAAAGAACCTCAGGAACCATGTAGACCAACACACCCATTTGACAGATAGGGAAACTGAGACCTGGTTAGTTTAGTTACCAAGGATCATAGGCTCAAAACTAGAAGGAACCTTTTATTTTACAAGTAGAGAAACTGAGACCTATAGAGGCTAAGGGACTAAGGATCATAAATTGATAGATCTAGATCTCTTTGTAACCTCACCACTTCCTACATTTCCAGTCTTCTTTCATTTTACTCTCCTCCATGTAGTCTTTATTTTTTAATAAAAAAAAAAAAACCCTTACTTTCTGTTTTAGTAGCAGTTCTAAGACAGAAGAGCAGCAGGGGCTAGGTAATCAAGGTTCAATGACTTGCCCAGGATCATACAGTTCCGAAGTATCTGAGGTCAGATTTGACTCCACACCTGGATCTCAATCCTTGAGCCACATGGTGCCCTTCCTCCTTGACACTGACCTCCTTGTGGTTCCTCACATACATCTCAAACCTGAGCATTTTCATTGGCTGTCTGGCATACCTGGAATTCTTCCCTCTTCATTTCCTCCTGAGAAGCTTCCCTGGCTTTCCTCAAGCCTCAGCTAAAATCCCAACTCCCACAAGATTCTTTAATCTTATTTCCTTCCCTCTAAGAGCTCCCTCCTCAATTTATCCTGTATATGTGTCATATTTGTAGTTAGTTGTTTCCCTGTTATCTCTTCCTCTCCCCATGTGAGATCCTTGAGAGTGACTTATTTTGGGACCTTGTTTGCATCTCCCATGCTTAGTTAGCATCACTCCTGACACACAGTAGGTATTTAATAAGTGCCAGGGGACAGGATATTTGATTGATGACCTTAGAATCCACCTGGTGCATTCCTTTTGTTTTACAAATGAGGAAACCAAAAGCTAGAGAGGCGAAAAGATTTGTCTAAGGTCGTAGAGGTGGTAATTTTCTAGATATAACTGGGGACTAGTCAATGAAGGTTGAGTCCTTAGCATATGCACAGACTTGTCCTTCCAGATGAATCACACAGAGCATGTAGAGTATTTTCCTCCTATTGGCGATCCAACATACAGAATTTTGGCAAGCTATGAGTGACTGTAGTGACTGTAAGTCATGGTTCCAAGGTGTTTTTTTTTTTAATTAACTATAGCCCTGAAACATACTAAACCTTCATCATGGAAGAAGATAGCCCAACTGAGCAAGAGAGTGACACAATGATTGATTAATAACCTTTTATATAACACCTACTATGTGCCAAGTACTTTGTTAGGCACCAAAGATTCAAGTCTCAAGAATGAAATGATCTCAATTCACAAGACTGTGCCTTATGAACCTAGTGGGGACTTCTGGAAATGAAAAGGTCTCCCATATCCAGAAAGTATTCTTTCTAGCTAGAAGCGGGGAGGGAATGTTTGATAGTCACCACTTTAAGTTTGAGTTCACTCACTCCAGGGAATAAGTGCTTACAGAATGGAGAGGTACCACCACTCCCACCCCAGATTCTGAAGGATGGCTTTGTACTTTTGCTCTTGAGATACTATCTCAATAAGGAGCCTTCGCTGAAAGCCAGTTGATATCAGCAGTGTAATTGATATTGGAAAGAGATTGACTAGTTCATCGATACTGGGAAAAACACTAAATGGTAGCGCAGGTATCATTGTATTAGAAACCCAAGCACCTCAAGGTGCACCTTAGGGCCCTGAAGAGAGAAGAAGTCAACTACACTGGCAATACCCAACTTGCCAGTGAGCCTAAAGCAGATACTCTAAGGGATTATAGATTTTAAACTATTATCTTCAAGGCTATCTAGTATAAACCCTGTATTTTACAGATGAGGAAACTGAGTCCCCTAATGAGAAAGTTATTTTCTTAAGGTCACACAAATAATAAAGTAGCAGAAACAGAACTGAGTAATAGCTAGAATTAATTTTAATTAAACATTTATGTACCTACTGCATTTATTAACTACTATTTTGTACCAGAAAGAGGCAGGAAGAACCTGAATTGAAGTCCACTATGATACATACTGACAGTGTGACCCTAGGCAAGTCACCAAACCTGCTCATGCCTCAGTATATAGTCTTCAAGTCCATAAGTTGAAAGGCAATACTGATCTCTTTTTGATCATTTCAGGAGATGTGCTAGGTGCTGGTAATGTGAAAAATGAATGACAAAAAGTAATAAATGATAAAATGATTTTTAAAAAATGTTCCCTGCCCTTAAGGGGCTTATATTTTCTGGGAGGATACAACATGTACACAAGTAGATACAATGTATGAAGGAATTTGAATGGTAGAAGTTCTATTAACAGGAAAGAATCAGAAAATTGTGCATTGTAGGAAGCAAGGGATCTACCAGGTAGAGGGGAGGAAGGAACACAACTTATGCAAAGGAACATAACAGGAAATGGAATGTCATATATGTTCAGCAGGCACTGAATCGGTTTTGCAGGAATGGAGCCTTTAGCTAGAAGGGTCTTCTAAGCCAAAAGTATCATTTTATAGATGGGGAAACTGAGGCTGGGAGAAATTAAATTACTCTCCCAAAGGCACACAGGTGATAAGTAGACAAAGTGGGACTTGAGTCTAAATCTAAGGTTCTTATCCTTCTCCCACGCTGCTTGACAGAAGGACTGACCCTTCCCCTCTCCACTTCCTACCCTGTCAGCATTAGACCATATTTATCCAGCTTTGCTCAGCTCACAAGTTTCCATGGTGATGGAAAGTTTCCTATTAACTCCCTCCTTTCCCTGATTTAAATGGGCCAAAAGTCCTAAAGAGCGAAGAGAGAAAGCGTTTTCTGATTCCAGATCCAGTCTAACTACCAGGGTTCAGAGTTGGAAATCAAATCCAAGATTTTTCTCTTTAATTTGATGTGTTGGAGGCAAGGGAGGGGGGGTACACTCAAAAATGTTTATTCAAGCAAAGCACAACTGCCTGTGTGTCTAAAAGGAAAAGACTTTCTAAATAAGGCAGAGAAGATTTCCGGGACATCAAAAAGCTCTTAGAAAATAACATTTTGTTGAGTTAAGTGTAAATTAATCAAAAACACATGGATTAAATTTCACTCAAAATACACATAGATCTGAAAAGCAGGGGGGGGGGGGGGAGAGAAAACACTGGAAAAATGTGTTTGGGGTTTGGCTGAATCCAGACTGTTTGGAAGAGAGGATAAACTAACCAAGAAGCACATTCTCCCTGGATGCTTCATGCTGCATCCTAGTTGGTTGGATTTGTTGAATGTTGGAGGTAGTTCTTAAAGATCATCTATCCCACTTCCCTCTTTTTTATAGGTAATAACTCAATATGGTCCAGTGGGGGTGGGGAAGGGGGAGAACACTGGCTCTAGAATAAGAGGACCCAGAAGCAAAGTACTTCACTGGGCCTCAGTTTCCTCTATTCATTGAGAAAAGTTGGCCTCAGAGACTACTGAAGTCTCTCCTAGCTCTAGCTCTATGATTGTATAAATACTGAGGCCAGAGAAGAAAATAACCAACCTCATGCTAGCCCTCAAATGACCCATCAAATGGGCAAATAAAATCTCAGTAGTAAACTAAGCACCACTTGGCTTGGCACCCAGCACAGGAGCTGATGACCTTCACCCATCATGTCTTTTACCTGAACTCTCAGTTTGCCCTGGGTTCATCACCCTGGGGTGGTCTGACTTCTTAGTAAAGGCATTGTTCTTCCCAGTACTTCATTCCACCTCTACTTTAGATTCACAAGGGAAAAATTTCCCCTTTGACTCCAGGCTGAGATTATTCTCTCCATCCTATCCCCCATCCAAAAGGGGAAGTAAAGGAATTATCCAATAAACTACATATAATTTATTAATTATTATAATGCTAAAATATTAATATCAGGTATGCCAGGATCTTTTGCAGAAGATGGAGCTTGAATTGAGTCTTGAAGGAAGCCAAGGGATTCTAAGAGGATGCAGTGAGGAGCGAGTGCATTCCAGGCGTGGGGGACAGCCAGGGTGGATGAGAGGATGTTGTACCCAAAAAAGCACAAGTAATCCAGGATGACTATATCATAGAGTGTATGAAGAGGAATAATGTGTTAACATATTGGGAAGGGGAAGAGAAGACTGGAAGGGGCCTGCTTGTGATAAACATTAAAGGTTTAACAGAGGATTTATATTTGATCTGGGAGAATTTATTAAGACAATAACAAGATCAGAACCATGTTCTGGGAAAAGCCCTTTGGTTTTCTGCCTTGTTCTTAGCCTCCACTGAAAAGCCCTGAATAGAAACAAGAAATTAGTCCAGTCCCAAGGATGTCATCTCTCCACAACCCGGAGAAAGAAATTCAGAGTCCTGCCTTGCATTACTGATCACTCTTTAGTCACAGAAGTGATTCACATGTCACAAGAGCAGTTCTAGCCCTTGTGGAAGGCCAGCCGTGACCCCATCTGGAACTGTGCCCCAAGAAGCCACTTATCCCCTCCAAAAGGAAATGATCTTCAGAAGGCACAATATCAAGTATTTAAGTCTTTCTCTGCCTGTTATTCAGCCTGGTTTTAAGTGGTTTGTGAGGCTTTGCTTCTAAGCAAGAGGGTGTTGTCTAGGATTGCCAGAGGGATATTTGAAGACTCACATGTGAATAAGAGAATAGGGCAGGAGGTCTCATCTTTTGTGTCCCTAGAAGAAGAGGATTTCTTTTGTGGGCATCTACTTGATGGTACTTCAATCAGTGTAAGTAAGGCAAAAGAGATCAGGTCATGAGATGGCTTCTGTGGTTCCATTGCTTCCAATGAGGATTCACCTGCCAGGTCCTGATACCCCACCTGTGTCTGGCACTAAAGGTAGCCCCTAGAGAGGGAAAAGAACTCTCACAATTGGTTTTAAAACTCTTTCAATTCAATCCAACTGTATTTATTGCATGAGGAATTGTTAGTTGCTAGGGATGAAAAGACAAAGCCAGAATATTCTCAGCCCTCAGGGGGAAGACATTACAGGGGACTCCATGTCTCCAGGACTACCTTATGGAATATTTCCTTGGGGTGCCTCTATTTCACCCCGATCTCTGCTGAACTGAGAAAGAGAAGTCTTTAAATCAGATCTTAACTCTTAGCCTGGGGCTTTGAGGGCAGTAGCACTGTCTTCTTCCACAGTCCTTGACTTGCCTGGGCTTTCTCAGGCTATCCTCATTTATTCGGACCCAATGAGCCTGGTCCCAATTCAGGCTCTGTTTCAATCCTAACTTTCCTTCTAGAATGGAAGCTCCCTGAAAGCTGTTAAATCATCACTCAGTGCATTGCTGGTATTTAAAACTATTTAAGTGATTAATTTCTCTTAATTCATTAATGTTCTGTCTTGTGCCTTAATCCTTTTGTGGACAATATTGGAGGACTTAAATGTATCAGACATATGGAAAGACTTGCATAGCTGATTGGGAAAAGTGAGGGTTTAACCAAACAAGAGGTTAAATCAAGTGATCGTAAAAGATTTTAAAATTATATAAAATTAAAAGGTTTCTGAATGAACAAAACTATTGCTATAACAAAATTACTTTACAGTAACTATCTCTGATAAAGGTGTGATACCTAAAATATAAAGAACCAATAACATACAAACAAGGTACCATTCATTCTCTAATAAACAAATAGTAAACACATGAACTGGCAGGATCCAATTAAGAAGTATTTTCTCTCCTCCTCATTGAAAAAGAAGAAAAACACCAAGTCCTCTTTTACATATATAGTCAAGCCAAACAAATTCTCACCTTCACCATGTCCAACAATATATGTGTAAAGGTTATGAGTTCAAATCTGAGCTCAGCTGCTTCCTAACTATATGACCCTAGGCAAGTCATTTAATCCCAATTGCTTAGCCCTTACTGCTCTTCTGTCTTGTAACTGATACTTAGTATTGACTCTAAGATAGGAGGTAAGGGATTTTTTTGTGTATGGATAGTTCTGCATCTTGAATCCATCACCAGTTTCTTAGGAATTGGATAGTGTTTTTCATCATTGATCCTCTGGAATCATGGTTGTTCATTTTGTTACTAAATAGTTCTTTAGAATGTCAAAGCTATCTGTCTTTACAATGTTGTTGCTATTGTATAATTATTGTCCTGGTTCTGCTCTCTTTGCCCTGTATCAGTTAATACAAGTCTTCCTAGGTTTCTCTTAAACCATTCCTTTCATTATTTCTTAAGGTATGACAGTATTATATTACTTTTATAAACCATGATTATTTTTTCAAATGGCAAGATTCAAAGGAGGAAATGTAATCTATCAACAGGTGCATGAAAGACTGTTCCAAATCATTGAGAAGTGGATGAAACTCTATGTTGCCTCTTATACCCACCAGATTGCCAAAGATGACAAAAAGATGGAAATAGCAAATTTTGGAGAAGTCATAGAAAGACAGACACACCAAGGCACTGAGGAATTAGATCAAAATTGCCACCAAGTTCTCTCACAACAGTAACATGCAGTGTCAGAGTAAAGCCCTTTGAGGTGTCCAATGTTGCATAGCTAGTTCATGGCACATCCCGGACAAGTACCCAGCTCTTCAGACTATGGATCCAATCCAGTGATGCTCTCCTACTGCACCAAACTTCCTTCTAAACTTGTCATCTTTATTTCCTAAAACATAAACCATGAACTTAACCTCTGACTGCCTGACAAAAGGATCCACTGGAGAAGGAAATGGAAAATTATTCCAGTATCCTTGCCCCAAAAAAACCCATGGAAAACTATGGTCCATGGGGTCAGGAAGAGCTGGATTTGACTGAATGAGTAATAATAACAGCAAACCATGGAGATCCCCAAAGGATACTCCAATGAGCAAGAGAAGTAAAAGGACAGATAGATATCTTTCAGCAAAGACACAGCCTCAGTCAGGAAAGGGTCTTGGGCTCCTTTCCATCCTCTTGATTCATGATATTCACACTGATACAGATTGGTGAAATTCAAAGCATGTGCCTTCTTAACCCAAAATAAATTTGGATCCAAGGATTGTTAAAATGATTAGGCAATGATGTAAACTGTTTGTCTAAATGCCTTAAGCATTTCCTCATTATCCAGCAGTGGACTCAGATTTTTTTTTTCATTACAGAAGCATATTTCTCACTGCTCTGATTCATAAGTAGAGAAAGAAAAAGAGTCAGCAAGGTTTAAAAAAATGTAAACTCGCCACTGCAATTACCTGGTGGGTGAATGGAATTCATGATGAGGAGCAGAAACTTTGCCATAGGAATATGGTGAAGGTCTTTGAAGCCTACTTTCTACCATCCTCCAAAATAAAGGGCAGTCCATAAAAGTCAAATAAGAATGTACTTTCCTTCCTTCTTGGTACAAGTAAGGGACTTGTGGATGGATATGGAACACTAAATACACTGTTGGCTTCCCTTGATGTATTAGTTAGCTTTGTTGAACTGCATCTTTTTTTTCCTTTTTCTTTTTTTCTTTTTTTTTGGTAATTTAGTCTTGGTCACAAGGAATGGATCTCTGGATTGGAAAGGGGAAGAGTATATTTGGAAATCAAAGTGTTCTAAAAGAATATATAGATGAAATTGTCAGGATAAAAATTTATTCTTGAAAATAATTCAGTTTATTAAAGAAAAACATGGGATTACAAATTAAGATACTGATAACTTCTCATCCATTAACAATCTCTACCTTCAAGAAATTTACATTCCACTAAAGACAGAAAACATGTACAGAAGCAACTAATACAAATAACAGCAAAGTAAGAAAAAAATGTTTAGTGTGAAAGAACAGTGATAACTAGAGGGGGAAAAGCCTTGTAGAAGAGGAAATACCTGACTGTGCTTTCAAGGAAACTAGCTCTCCTAAGAGCTAAAGATGAAGAGGGAGCGTGTTCTAGGCATTGTGGACTTCATATAGAAAGTCCTAGAGACAAGAGATGGAATGTCAAATTCTGGGAACAGCTCACCAAGCCCATTTGACTAGAATAAGGAATGAGGAACACGGAGTTATCTGAAATAAGACTCAAAAGGTAGGCAGGAGCTATACTGTGGATTTAAATTCTAGACAGAGGAGTTTTCTTTTCACCCTGGAAGCTATAGGGAACTGCTGAAGTTTTTTAAGTAGGAATGAGGAAAAGGGTTGCTCGTGATATGGTCAGATCTGAGAATAAAGGATGGATGCATCAGTGAGATAATCAATAGCACTGCTTTAAGTTCAGGGGAAGATCCATACAGAACAATTTACAGGCAAGCAAGCTGTGCCCAACCTACAATGACCCTTCTATAGCCCAAGTCCACCAAGTTGGTGGTTTGGAACTCAGAATGCATTTTTTCAATGTAATAAATAGAGGTTAGGTTCCCAAGCTGTCCACAAGCCCTATTTACCCTGTCATGCGGCTAACTTCTAGACACTTGCCATGAAAAGACTAGACAAATAATTCTGTTGCAATTCTGCTCATTGAACGAAAAAAGGAAAACAAAAACAAAAAATGAAGAAATGGGGTTTTGTGTTTGAAAAACTGGCCTCATTTCCACAGAATTATGGGATCTGAGTTCCAAACAGCCAACCTAGGATTGAATAAGATGATGGAATAGGAGGAGTATTCAATCTGGAATCAGAGAGCCTAGGTTCTAATCTATTTTCCTGACCTTGAAGGACCCCCCTCTTCCCTTGGCTTCTGATAGATTGCTGTCTGACGATATTAGATATATAGAACTGAGCATCGTGTAGGCATTTCCAACTCAATGTCCAAAACAGGGTTCATTAACTTCCCTGTGTCTATCAAAGGTTCCCCCATCCTTCCAGTCACCCAGGTTCATAGTTTTACTATTATCTCAGATTCCTATTGGCCTCACCAGATGTAGCCAATCAGTTATCACAGTGATGGCAAACCTTTTAGAGATGGAATGCCAGACCCCACCCCCTGGACCAAATGCAGTACCAACCCCCTACTAGAGACTGAGTGCCATGCCCCACCCCCCCATCCCCTCACCACTTACCCCAGATGGGGAGGGAGGAAGGACTCCCATTGGGCTATCCAACAGAGGGGCAGATGATGAGAGGTATGTGTGGAGAGGGGAAGAGGAGTGGTCCAAGCACTCCATTCCTCTCCAGCTCTGTCACCTGTGAGCCACCCAAATTATCCCCTGTGCACTCCCACTGGGCTGCTGAACAGAAGAGCTGGTGATGTGAAAAAAAATGTCATCTGATATGATGGAGTGGGGAGCAGAGAAGCTCCACCTGTGACTGCAAAAGTGTAGGTTTCAAGACTTTGAATTGCCAAAACTGTAAAGATAATTTTTAGTGTCTTCATTTAAATTAAAAATAAGTGGTCACCATGGGAAAAATTCCCAAATATGAAAATACCCAAGTCAGCTGGGTTTTATAGAGATTTTAATTAATACAAATGAAGGAATTAAGGAAAGGGAAAGAGACAGAGTAAGAGGAAATAGTAGGAAAAGGCTAGGGCCTAGGCCAATTGGCCTAGGCCTTTCTCTTTAAGAGAGAAACTAAGTCAGTCTTTAATCACTCACCACAAGATTTTGTCCCAAGCAAAACTCCAATTCTTCACTGAAATCCTCAACTCCTGAACTGAGTTCGGAGAGCCAGCTCTGACTCCTGACCTCCAATTCAGCTTTCAAAGCTGAACTAACTCCAGAGGCCTCAAGCTCCTTCCTTTTAAAGAAAATTTTCTCTTGTGTCACCTCCCCTAAATTTTCACATCTACCAATCACAGTAGACGCTTTTCCTAGGATTGCCCATTCTTAGTTTTCACCACTCTTTAGTTCTCACCTTCTCTGGGTAGATTATATCTTCTGTGTACTTCACACCTCTTTGCTAAGCTTGCCCTTTGTAAGTTTGTTGACCTTTTAGTGATTAATTTGACCTTTATAGGTACTTAGCACCCTTTTGTATTAGATCTAAAAACAGACCTAGCTTAAGGGCTTTTGCCTCACTATAAGTATGAGTTGGGGACTTTTTCTCATTGTTCCATCAGGAGTTTACAACTTTATCTTCCCCTAAAGTATGCCTAAGTATGGATGGAGTAATGGTAGAGTTCCCAATACATTCCTGACCAAGTACCTTCATTGTTTAAAATGAGGAATAGCCTTAACCAAATTTTCTAAGGTAGAGTCTGAGAAGTTTTAAGATTCACACACCTGAGTCCCTCTGCCTTTCTAATAATAAACTCTGGGAGTGGGGGGAATGGAGGGGATGGTGGCCATGTGCCTAGAGCACTCTGCATGCCATCTTTGGCACCTGTGCCATAGGTTCACTATCACTAAATTATCAGATATTGTTATTTCCACCTCCACAACATTTTCCTCATCTGGCCCTCTTTTCTTGCCACCATCATAATTCAGGTGCTCATCATCTTTTGCCTAGACTGTGGCAATAGCCTTCTAAGTATCTCAAGTCTCTTCACACTCCAATATGTCCTTTGCACAGCTATCAAAGTGGTTTCCCAAAAGTACAAATCTGACCGTGTTACTGCTCTACTCAGTAAATAATAATGACTCCCTACTGTCTCTAGGATCAAAATAAAATCCTCATTATAACCTGGTCCCAACCTACCTCCCAAACATTACTATATATCACTAATCTTCCCATACTCTTTGGTCTTGCCAGACAGCTCTCTATTATTCACATGTAATGCTCTTTGTATCTTTGCATTTCCTGTTCCCCACACCTGGAAAGCACTTATTCCTCAACTTTACTTCAAAGAATTCCTTGTTTCTTTCAAAATTTGACTCAAGTAATACCCTAGACATCAAATAATTTTTCTTGACATATTGTTGGGTATAAAACAGGCACTTAAATGTTTGTTAATTGATTCATGTCCTTAGATCCAATAAGACATAGAGTTCTAGATTTGGAGTCAGGAAGATCTGAGTTCAAATGCTGCCTCGGACTTTTACTTAGCTGTGTGACCCTGAGCAAATCATTTAGCTTTTTTGTACCTGAATTTATTCATATGTAAAATGAAGGGGATTAGACTCTTTGACCACTAAAGTCCCTTCCAGTTCTAAATCTATGATGCTACAAGTTGGTTGGCCCTCTTGAAATTTCCATACCAATCCAACTAGCTAACTAGCTGTTGCTCATATAAGTCGAGCCACCTCCAGCCTCGAAACATTTCCATAAGTATTTGTCCATGTCTGAAAAATGCAGTTTGGGTGTTCCCCCAAACAAAGCCTTCCCTTCCCTCAAATTACTAGTACCCCCTTTCTTCCTGAAGTTATTTTCTTTTTCTTAATATTTGCTTTGTATTTAATTAAACATAAATAGCAAAACATAGTATAACATGAAGTTATATTACATATGAATCTTATAGATTATATAAATGCAAATAGTTATAGAAACATAAATAGTAAAACATTATATATTATATATACATGTTACACATTATTTGAATGTAGTTATAGAAATATAAATAGCAGAACATTTTGTTATATTATATATAAATGTTACATATTAAAGAAATATAAATTGTTAGAGAAACATAAATAGTGAAACATGATGAAATATGATATATTACATATAAATGTTACACATTCTTTGTTTTTATTTATATACATACATTATATACATTTATATAAATGTAAATCATTATGGAAACATAAATAGTAAAACATTATATATTATATATACATGTTACACATTATTTGAATGTAGTTATAGAAATATAAATAGTAGAACATTTTGTTATATTATGTATAAATGTTACATATTAAAGAAATATAAATTGTTAGAGAAACATCAATAGTGAAACATGATGAAATATGATATATTACATATAAATGTTACACATTCTTTGTTTTTATTTATATACATGCATTATGTACATTTATATAAATGTAAATCATTATGGAAACATAAGTAGTAAAACATGTTATATCACATGTGTTATGTTATATATAAATATGATAAATTATATAAATGTAGATAGCCTTATGAGGGCAGAGGCCACCTCACTTTTTCACTTAATGCTTGTTGAACTGAACCGATTCAAGCCATCTAAGAGTCTAGGGCCCAATGGACATACTTCTGCCATGGACTACCTACTCATAGGGAGTATAATCACGAGAAAAGGAAGCTCGTTACTGATGCTGAATCCTCTCCCATCCTTTAGGTAAAGAAATTTCATCTTCTGTCCCCTCGAAATCTGGCATTTCCCACATAATCGGAATTCATCCAGGAGACCTTTGGTTTGGGAAAAAAAAAAGGTGATGGGCCAGAGAGGAGACAGATGGACTTGGCATGGAAGGAAGGGCTCTCTGAAGCAGCTGTAGATGCTACTAAGCTTGGGAAGCCCATTTGGGACGTGATAGAGGAGGAAGGTTTTGAAGGCTGGGAAGTTGTCCCACCACAGCCATCTGACTTTGGTCCATAATTCACCACTGACAGGCAATAGATTTCAGATAAACCAGCATTTGAGAGTGATTGACTGACGTTAGAATATAAATTCGTCCTCACTGATATCATCAGGTCCTGAGTTTTGAATCTTGTCCAAAATAGGAGTGCCAGAGGGGGAAAAAACCACTGACTGGAGTTAGAAGACTCGAGTTGAAGACTGTATCACTTTCTACTACATGCCCCCTACTATGTCCCAGTCTCTGTGCTAGGAGATGGGAATACAGTCAAAATAAATTAAATAATGCCTAATCAAGTGCAGTTTAGTGTCTTTACTTTTCTGGGTCTCTGTTTTAATCTTCTGTAAAATGGGAAAGATGGTCTACATCTGTGGTGTCAAACATAAGTGGGAAATGATCTAGCACCCTCTCTTTCTACCCCGTCAGGACTATTTTCTTGTACTTCTTCCCTTCAGAAGAGCCCCCATTCATCCTCATCATCACCCCACAGGCTAGCTGACTCCCTGTCCCTGATGCTCACCGTGCCACGCCCCCAGGTGGGCAGAATATTCCCCTTGGTTCCTCGGAGCTATCCTGCCATCCTCTGAGACTTGCTCACCCACACTGTGAACGTGGACACAGCCTCCAGCAACAGAGAACATCCTTTCATTCAGACAACACTCATTTGTGATGATTCATCCACAACTAAGCTGACACATCCTATCTGCAGGTTTCACTAAGAAAGTGAATAGTGAACAAGACTACAGGATGTTTTGTTCTTTAAAACCCTCACCTTCCATCATGGAATCAGTACTAAGTATTGGTTCTAAGTCAGAAGAGCGGTAAGGGCTAGGCAATGGGGGGTAAGTGACTTGTCCAGGGTCACACAGCTAGGAAGTGTCTGAGGTCACCTTTGAACCCAGGACCTCCCATCTCTAGGCCTGGCTCTCCATCCACTGAACCACTCAGCTGCTCCATACACTGCTGTTTTTAACCTACTCAAAAGGTTAAGTTCTTGAAGCACTTCAGAAGCAATATTCTCATGTCATCAATCAACCAGCATATTTTAAGATTAAATTAAATTAAGAGTACTAAAATTAAATTTTAATTGTTATTAAAATTGAAAAAATTAAATATTTCTATTTATTGTTTAAAACAACTGCATTTAGTGCCAGTAGATCTGACTTTGCCACTTCCTACCTGCATTCACTTAGGCAAGCCAATTCTTTCTACCTCAATTTCTTCAACTCTAAAATGGGGAAGAAGAACAGATGAGTTTAAGGTCTCTTCCAGTTCAAAATACATAAACTTGTGATCCTTTTGAAAGTGGCCCAGCAGGATAGACACTTGACAACATTTAAGAATAGAATGGGACAATTCTACCTATAGGAAAACACATCAAAGTTGTGGACCTGACTTATGATTTCATTGGTGCGGAGAAGTCTTGGTGAGGTCACTCCCTCTATTAATCCAAACCAAAGACTATTTTATATCTTCTAATCTTAGAGAATTGCCTGGTATACCAAGAGATCAAATAACTTGCCTAGGCTAGTATGGGTCAAGGGCAAGATTTGAACCCATAACCTTGCTCTCTAAACACTCACCACATCACAATGCCTGTCAGCATCCAAATTACTTTACAGATAATCCACAATTTAAACAAGTCACTAATGTACTCTACTGACACAAGTCATTGGGCTCTTGTTTGGGCAAACCAATCAGTGAAGTAGAAAACAAACAGATATCAGAATCAGAGGAGACCTGGGTTTGAATTCTGCCTCTGCCATTCATATGTAGGTGACACTAGACCACTCATTTTACTTCTCTGACCTGTTTCCTTAGCAACCAGGTACAAGAGTAATAGATAAGAAATCAAGTTCCAAGTTCAAATCCCATCTCAGCCATTTACCTATACAATGTTGGGCAAGTAATTTCTTCTTTCCTGGGCTCTAGTTCCCTTTGTAAGGTTCTTGGTTGGGTCTTTAAGGAAATGGTGAGACGGTACATAGGATAATTAAGTTAATTGGGGCACGTGGACTTGTGAAGTGTCCATCTCAGCTTTTATTTTTATCATAGAGGATAATGTGGTACAGTTTGAGAGCCCTCAAATTGGAATGGCAAGACATGAGTTCAAATTGGGTTTAGATGGTTGTTAAGGTCCCTCCCTGTGAACAAACTCTCAGGCTATCTGTCTAGTAGTGTGACCCTGACAGCAAGGACATTATCCATTCCGTATTTACTAAAGGGGAACTTTCTGTGTGAAGTGGCCCCCTCTTTCGGCTTTGGGACCCCTTTGATTGCTGAGTAGTACTTCCTTTGTTTAGTTGGTTCCAATCGTGTCTGGCTCTCCATGAAACCATTTGGGGTTTACCTGGCAGAGATACTAGAGCCCTTTGCCATTTCCTTCACCAGCTCATTTTACAGAAGGGGGGAACTGTGGTCAACAGGGTGAAGTGACTTGTCCAGGGTCACACAGCGAAGATACTGACATGATTTGCCATTTCCTTCACCAGCTCCTTTTACAGAAGGGGGAACTGTGGTCAACAGGGTGAAGTGACTTGTCCAGGGTCACACAGCGAAGATACTGACATGATTTGCCATTTCCTTCACCAGCTCCATTTACAAATGAGTAAATTGAGGCAGAAAATAACTTGCCCAGGACTGCACAGCTACTAAGTGTCTGAGACCAGATTTGAACTCATGAAGACGCGTTTTCCTGATTCTCTGTACCACCTAGCTGCTCTAAGTGTTCATTCCCACTTAACTAAAATCTGCCCCCTCTGGGTCCCATTAGAGCTTTGTCTGCCCTCCCCAACAATATAGAATGTCTAACTCTACTTCCACAATTGCTCAAGGCCTCTCCCGCTAGAATTAAATCAAGGATTGAATTTCTACAGCTCTTAGCTTTTATTCGTGCCTTCTGGTCCCTGCTTCTCTCACTGGCTGGCATTGATTGTTTGGCAAGTCCATGTGGGTATGAAGCTCTGGAATTTTAACCTGGTTTATTAATATGGTGTCACACATAGAACAGAACAAAAATGAATGGTTAAATACAGGCCTGAAACAGAAACATGGGATCTTGCAGAGATCCAGGGCTGCAAAGGATATTAGAGACCATCTATTCAACGATCCCATTTTACAGGTGAAGAAACAGAGAAAGGCAAAACAATTTACCCAGAGTCGCATAGCTAATAAGTGGCAGAGCTAAAATTCGAACTCATGTCTTGTCATTCCAATTTTAGGGCTCTTTTAACTGCACCACATCATCCTCTATGATAAAAAAAAAATCTGAGAATGGCACTTCACAAGTCCTCATATCCCAATTACCTTAATTATCCCATCTCACCCATTCCTTAGAGACCCAAGCAGGAAAAAAGACATCAGTAACAGCAATCAGCAAAGTTCAGCTGGATCCTAATTTAGAGCTGGAATGGACCAGAGGTAATCAAGTCTAACCCTTGCCTGAACAAAGCAGGTCACCTCTAATACCATGTGATTCAATTAGAAGGTAGGCTCCTTGAGGGCAAGAACTGCTTCACATTTGTCTTTGTATCTCCAGTCCTGAGCAGAGTGTCTATTACATAGTAAGACTATTAGACAGTCATCTAGAGCCAACAGAAACATTGGACATAATTGGGTTCAAACCCCTCAGCCAAGTGACCCCACAGTGCACAAAGCACAGGACCCAGAGTCAGGAAGATGAATCTCCATGAGTTCAAATCTAACCTCAGACACTTACTAGCAGCATGACTCTGAGCCAGTCACCTAACTGTTTAATTCTATTTCCTTATCTGTAAAATGTGCTGAAGAAGGAAAAGGCAAACCATTCCAGTCTCTTTGCCAAGAAAACTTCAATGGAGTTTTGAAGGATCAGACATGATTGAACTAAACCCTCACTTTATGTATGAGGAAAATGGACCCAGAGAAATTAGACAAAAGAAACCATCTGCATTTCTCTTCTTTAAAAAAATTATTGACATCTTTTGTTTTTGCATTGTCTTCATTTCCAAATAGATCCTTCCCAATTCCCCTTACATATGGAGTCATCTCATAAGATGTTCAAGAAATGAAAAAGAAAAGAACTAATTCAGCAAAACCCCCAATTACATCAGCATGTGTCATTCTATACAATATTCCCCAGAGTTCCCCACCTCTACAGAGAACAGAAGGATACATGTTTTCTCATTTCTTCTCCAGTGCCAAATACTCTCATCAGAGTTGTACAGCAGGCAGTTTAGAGATTTTCTTTTTCTTTCATTATCCTTGTCATGCTATGTAAACATTTCCTGGTTCTTCTCATTTCATCCTGCATCAGATCATGTAAGTCTTCCAAGCTGATTTTCACTATTTGCTGATGACTCAATGATTCTAATCCAACAGTCACTCATCAATAATCTGGGTCATGACACCAAGTCACAGAAGGAACTGAATGTCAGAGCTGCAAAGCAACTCTCAGGGTGTCTAATTTCACTCTCATATTTTCCAAGTAAGAATTCAACCCAGAGAGGAGGGATTTGAAGAAAGGGCAGCAAGGAAGGGTCAGACCTTGAGATGAAAAACCAAAGTCTCTCAAGCCCCAGGCCAGAGTTTTCTAAATAGCACTGTTCCTAATCTTAGAACTGTGGATTAGTTCAGTGGATTGAGAACCAGCCCTAGAGATGGGAGGTCCTGGGTTCAAATTTGACCTCAGACACTTCCCAGCTGTGTGACCCTGGGCAAGTCACTTGACCCCCATTGCCTAGCCCTTACCACTCTTCTGCCTTGGAGCCAATACACAGTATTGACTCCAAGACGGAAGGTAAAGGTTTAATAAAAAGAATAAAAAAAAAATCTTAGAACTGCCTTGAGGATGTGCTTACCCAGAGAAAAAACATTTGATTTGACATAAGAGGACCAGGGTTGAATACTAGCTCAGCTACTGTATAAATGGAGATTTTTGAACCTTTGACTTCATTCCCCAGAAGTCCTTAGTATTTCCCAAAATTCCCTATAATCTCTCCTGTGTCTCCATGTTGGCAAGATCACATTTTTGGTATTTAACTGGATGTAACTCCTCCCACACTCTCTTTAGCTTGCAGCCAGCAGTGATGGTGGTAAGGTAGGGATTTTGAAAATGGCTAACCAGCCATGGGCACATGGTTTTTATTTTGTATCCTCTTTATTCCTTGATTTCTAATGATCATTTAATAAAACTCCTAAAATAATGTTTATTAGTAAGCTTTAAATTTAAATTGTACACTACTCACTTCATAGATATATTATCTATATAATATTACATATTATTTAAATATATATATATATGTATATATATATACATATATATATATGCCAGTTACATTGGATGTGTCCTTTACCTTCCTTGGGCCCATTTCCTCATGTGAAAAAGGAAGGAGTTGACCAGTAAGATGATCACTGAGGTCCATTGGTCATTTTATTTGAACCCTACAATAACCAGATGAGGTGATACACAATATTGCTGAGCTCCTTAAGAATGGTGATTATTTATTTTTCTGTCTTCATATCTGGTGCCTGAAACATTCATTATTGTTCAGTTGTTTTTCAGTCATGTCTGACTCTTTGTGACCCCCCTCCATTTGGGGCTATTTTGACAAAGATACTGGAATAGTTTGCCATTTCTTTCTCCAACTCATTCAACATGCGATAAAAAATTGCTACAAACAGGGTAAAATGATTTGCCCAGGGTCACGTGACTAGTAAGTGTCGGAGGCCAGATATGAACTCGGGAAAATATTTGAGTCTTCCTGACTCCACTGAACCACCTACTTGTCCAATCTGACACATAGTAATAAATGATTGTTGTTCCATCATATTATTATAGTTAGAATGTTAGTATTATAGAGTTAGTAGTTGAAGGATGATAAGATTTGGCATCAATAGACCTGAGTTTCTATCCTACCTCTTTCAATTAATTATTGTATGACTTTGGGTGAGTCAATAGGTCTTATTGGGCCTCAGTTTTAAGAAGTATAAAATGGGAAGGTTTTAACAGATGACCTCAAAGGCACTACCCATCTCTAAATCTATGATTCTATGATCCCCATTTTATATGAGGACATAGTGACTTAAAAATATCCAATGATTTACTCAGGGCAAAACAAGCAATTGGTGTCAGAGCCAGAATTCTATCCCATTGATTTCCTAGTAGTCTTTCTACTACCCTCATGTTCCTTGATGTGGCATTCAAGGACTCTTCATTCAATCAGCATTTATTAAACACCAACTATGTGCTACATACTGTGCCAAACCCTGAAGATAGGAAAAAAAGACAAAACACAATTCCTGCCCTCAGGGAACTTACATTCTAACCTGATACTAACTTGCTTTAGTAGCCTCATTTTATGTTCTTTCCTTCACCTACACGTAACCCCTGCTAGCAACATCCAGACATGTCCCATGGCTCTCTGCCTGTGTATACTATGGTTCCCCTGCCTTTAATGTTGTCTGCCTTATTTTCTTCTGTTCAGATCTAACCCAACCCCATAGCCTCTGCTCAAATGCTACCTCATTGGCAAGGGCTTCCCAGATCCCCATTTGGAAATCATCTTTCTCTCCTCAGGCTCTCCCTGTCCTTCATTTGTACCTCGCTTATATGCTCATCATGTTCTACTTTTATTGGAGTTATTTGTAACCTACCTTATCTCTCCGACCAGCCTGCAAAGTCTAGAGAGCAGGGACCATGTCCTGTTTATCTTTCTATCTGCCTCATCACCGAACCCAGGGCTTTGCTCAGAGTAGACATCTAATAATTCCTGGCTCAATAAATGAATCTAATGTATTGATCTGCCCCCAAGACAGCTTCACTCAACTCTCTTCTCTCATCCTTACAAATCTATACAGAAGGAGAGTTTATGATCTCCCGGGGTAACCCGGCGCAATTTTGATCAACTTCTCTCCTCTCCTGGCACAATGCCACCAAGACCAGGTAAGAGCTGCCTGCTTGGGGCACATTTCTCTGAAACTCAGCAACCTACGCAGGGATCGGAG
This sequence comes from Monodelphis domestica, assembly GCF_027887165.1. Taxonomy (NCBI): domain Eukaryota; kingdom Metazoa; phylum Chordata; class Mammalia; order Didelphimorphia; family Didelphidae; genus Monodelphis; species Monodelphis domestica. The sequence continues at coordinate 518,828,386 of NC_077228.1, read as the reverse complement.
CCCAGGATGATGTAGGAGATGTAAGGAGGCTCCTAAGTCGGGAGAGACCTGCCGCGTGAAAGAGATGGTCTTTGTTCCACTCTAGAAGGCAGAGCGAGGACCAATGGCAGAGAGCTGCAGAGGCATGTGTTTAGGTTTGACATGAAGGGAGCATTGAGGAAACTCATTCCACCAAAGCATATCAACCTAATTTGTAAAGTCCTACTGTGTGCTGAGTTAGACTGCTAGACACAAGGAACACAAGAAAAGGAGCGAAACAATCCCTCCTCCTCTCGAGGAGCTCATATATGTAAAATTATCAAATACACTCATTCAATGCCAGGTAGGTTGGGAGGGAGGATATTAGCAATTAGACGATCAGGAAAGATGGAGATAGGGAGGCAATGCATTCTAGACATGGCAAATGGCCAGTGAAAAGACACAAGAGTCATCAACTGGTCTGCAACTTATGGTCTTAGAGAACTGTATGAGGGGGTACTGAAGTTAAATAATTTGCATAGGGGTGTGCAATAAGTATATGTCAGAGGTGGGAGACTCGGACTCAAGGCCTCCAAGGCCAGTTCTCTACCCACCATCTTACACTGTTATTCACTCTTCATTTTTGTTATCATTCAGTCATTTTCCAGTTGTGTCTGACATTTTGTAACCCCATTTGGGGTTTTCTTGGCATTTCCTTCTCCAACTCATTTTACAAATGAGGAAACTGAGGCAAACAGGGTTAAGGAGTTTGCCCAGGGTCACACTAGGTAGTAAAGGTCTGAGGTCAAATTTGGACTCAGGAAAATGAGTCTTCCTAACTCCAGGCCCAGCACTTTATCTACTGCACCCCCTAACCCTTGCTGTTATACTTGTGCCAAAGGAAAGGTGGGATTCTCCCTTCATTAACAGTATCCAAATAAGGGCTGTTTATCTATTTATGGAGGAAAGGGGTATAGAAATGATTCTTGGGATAGGCTGGGGTCCAATAAATCAAATATCTCATAAGCCCTTACCATGTGCCAGCCACTATACAAGGCAACTGGAGACACAAATACAAAAGGAAAAAAGTCCCCACCTTCAAGGAACTTAGATTCTTTTTCTTTCTTTTATAACCAGAGAAGAGCAATAAGAGCTAAACAAAAGGGGGATAACTGCCTTGCCTAGGCCAGATTTGAACCTTCGTCCTCCTGACTCCTGGCCTGGTGCCCTATTTACTGTACTGCCTGGCTGCCCCAACATTAACTTACTTTTTTTTTTAATTCTTACCTTCTGCCTATGTATTGGTTCCAAGGTAGAAGAACAGTAAGGGCTAGGTAATGAGGGTTAAGTGACTTGCCCAGGGTCACACAGCTACAAAGTGTCTGAGGTCAAATTTGAACCCAGGACTTTCCATCTCTAAGCCTGACACTCTATCCATGGTATTAATTAGCTGCTCCTCTGGAGCTTTCATTCAAATGGAATTCCTTGGGTTTGTTTGTTTTTAGCTTGGGCTACATGATTGCTATATGGTAGCTGTGTCCTTCACTATAATAAAAGGGTCTATCAAAGCCCCCAAACTTCCTTTTCAGTAAAAATTGAAGCAAATGGAGACTTTTTATTTTAAAATCTTCATTTGATAAGGGTAAGGAACCCATGGAGAGGATCCGGTGACTGTTCACTTCCCAAGGAAGCTCAAATGCAAGAGGAAGTCTTTGGACATACACTGACCCTCTGTAAGAGAAGGCAGATGCCCACAGGAAGGTGTTCTCTGCCTTTGACACAAAGCACAAGATATGCTTCTGAAATTGGTCAGCAGGGTCCCACCTGTGGTTCCAACATCTTTCCAAGTTCATCTGACCACCACATGTAATTCTGAAGCCTGTCTCCCTATAAAGAATGTCTTTTCTGCAATGATCTTTTGAAGAAGGAAAAAACAAAATTCATCTTGGAAACACCCAAGAGGATGCTCGAGCTGTCCAAGAGCAGTTCTCACTCCACTCAGACAAATAAATAAAGTAAGATCTAGGAGCACATTAGAGCAATTAGATTTTTCCTTGCAAATGAAAACTCTCAAGGAAAATGTGACCCCCAAAAAAGAATTGGGGAGAAGGGGATCCCATGTTTATTAAGTCAGTTCGGACTTACAAATAGATAGATAGGTGATATCTATTGATTGAAAGAGAGGCCATAAATAAATGCAGATTTATAGATGAGATGAGAGAGAGAGAAATGGATAAATGGATGGATAAGTGGATGGATAAATGGATGGATGGATCGATGGATGGATGGATGGAGAGAGACAAAGATAGATTTATAGGTAGGTAGGTAGGCAGATAGGCAGGTAGGCAGGTAGGGAGGTTCTGCTTATTTCTCTCTGCATCAGTTTGTGTAGGCTTTTCCAGTTTTTTCTAATATCATCCTGCACAACATTTCTTATAGCACAGAGGTATTCCATCACCAACATGATTTGTTGATCCATGATTTGTTCAGTCATTCCCCAAACTTCCATTTCTACGCCACCACAAAAAAAGCTGCTATAAATATTTTTACTCAAGTCGGTCCTTTCCCCTTTTTTATGATCGCTCTGGTATGCAAACTCAATAATGGTATTACAGGATCAAAGGTCATGCACGGTTTTATAGACTTTTGGGCATAGTTCCAAATTGCCTTTTTTGAATGATTGGATCAGTTCACAACTCCATCAACAATGCATTTGTGCTCAGATTTTACCATATGCCCTCTAACATTTATCACTTTCCTTTACTATCATATTGGCCAGTCTGGTTGGTGTGAGGTGTCAAGAGTCGTTTTAATTTGCATTTCTCTATCAAGAGTGATTTAGAACATTTCTTTATCTGATTATTGACAGCTCTGATTTCTTCATCTGAAAATTGTTCATATCCTTTGACTGCTTGTCAATTGGGAAATGGTTTGTAGTCCTATAAATATAAATTCATTCTCCATAAATTTGAGAAATTAGATCATTATTAGAGAAATTTGCTATGAAAATTTTTCCTAGTTTGTTGCTTCCCTTCTAATCTTGGTTATATTGGTTTTATTTGTACAAAAGCTTTTCAATTTAATATAATCAAAATTATTCATTTTAGATCTAATAATGCTTTCTATCTCATATATTGTTATAAATTCTTTCCTTCTCCATCAATCTGACTGACAAACTATTCTATGTTCCTCTAATCTACTTGTGGTATTATTCTTTAAATGTAAATTATATACCCATTTCCAAGCAACTTTCTAAGAGAGTTTTTCATCTTTTTCCATCCTGGAACTTTCTGAAGATGAAATCAATCAGCCTTCTCAGAATTTTTAAGTAATTGAAGGAAATGCTAAATTTCAGTAAGAGATTAGTGAAATTAAAGACGTAATTTCAAATTCATGGATCCCCTAAAATCTTTCTATAGATTTCTTGGGGTGTGGTAGACCCCAAGAAAAGAAGCCTTGCTCGAGAAATTGAGACTTCTGGTCAAGATGGTGGCTTAGAAGCTGCGAAAGTTCAGACCTCAGAAACCCTTCCTTACCGATCGCAAACTGAGTGCTCCTAGGACACCGAAATTCAAGCTGAACAGGACAGACCCGGGGAACCCTCCTCCCAGACCTGAACCAAAAGGTAAGCCCCCCCAAAAGCCAAAACCCTAGATCACTCGGATCTAAGGGGCAGGCAGAAGGAAGGTCCCAGGACCCATCCCCCCCAACCCAGAGTGCTGAGCCCACAGCAGCAGCGGGAACTTCAGGGCTGGCAAAAGGGCCCCAAAGGCTGACTATTTTGAAGGACTCACCTTGAAAACAACCTGAGCCAGTCTCCGGGATGCCCAACACAGACGGCAGGGAAACATAGAGAGAAGGGGGAAGCATGTAGCCCCCTGGCTGGGTCCTTCCAACTGAGTCTCAAGGGAGGTCCCAGCTATAGGGCACCAGCTGAACCCAATCCCATCAGGAGCCCTCAGAGCTACTGAAAGGAGAGAAACCTTAGGGCCAGCAAAGGGGTTTCTCTGAAGAGCTTACCTTGAAAGTAACCTGGGCCAGTCTCCAGGAATTCAACACAGATTGTGGAGGAGGAGGTTTTTTGCTTTAGGGCTCATTCAGTCCAAACCAGATGAACCTAATCCCATCAGGAGCCCTCAGAGCCCAGGGAGGCCATGACCCCTCCCCCCTTAGAGAGCAGAGTCTTCTGAAAGAACCAGCTGAATCTAATCCCATCAAAAGTCTCCAGAACTCTAGGAAGCCCAGACTCCCCACCCATCCTCATTGACTGCTGGACTTTGAGCCAATCAAAAGCCTCCAGAGTACAGGGAAGCCCAAACCCCCAACAATCCTCCCCCAGAGACTACACCAAGAGATCTTCTGTTAAAGCTCCAAGAGGGAAGACTGATAGAAGTCCCCCAAAAAACAAAGAAAATGAGAGGAACAAGAACACAGACAAATATGGGGAGTAAAAAAGGGGTGAATTTGAGCAAACAACAGAAAAAGAAGAAGAAAACTACAATAGACAGCTACTACTCAGCAAATGGAACAGAGGGGGAGAGATCAGCAAACGATAAACCAGAAATCCCAGCAAATTGGATACAGGCTGTGGAAGAACTCAAAACACAACTAAGAGAGGCTGAAGACAATTGGGAAAAGAACTTAAAAATTAAGATGGCATCTGGAAACAGAGGCACTTGAACTAAAACACGAAAATAGTGTCTTGAAAGCCAAAATCAACCAGCTGGAAAATGAGGCAAAGGAGATGAAAGATGAGGCAAAGGAGATGAAAGATGAGGTAAAGAGGATGAAAGATGATCTTTAAAGAAAATCGGACCAGAAGGAAAAAGATGACCAAAAAGCCAGAGATGAAATCCAATCTTTAAGAACCAGAATACAATAATTAGAATCAAGTGACCTCACAAGGCAGCAGGACACTATAAAACAAAACAAAAAGAATGAAAAAATTGAGGAAAATGTGAAGCATCTCATTCACAAAACAGACTATTTAGAAAATCATTCAAGAGACAATCTAAGAATAATTGGACTACCAGAAGACCACGGCAAAAGAAAAAGCCTGGACATAATACTAGAGGAAATTATCCAGGAAAACTGTCCCGAGATCCTAGAACAAGTGGGGAAAGTGGAGATTGAAAGAATCCACAGATAACCCCCTGTATTTAATCCCCAACTTACAACACCAAGAAATGTTATAGCCAAATTCAAAAACAATCAGATGAAAGAAAAGATATTACAAGCTGCCAAGAAGAAGCCATTCAGATACCATGGAAACACGGTGAGGTTAACACAGGATCTGGCTGCATTCACACTGAAGGACCGAAAGGCATGGAATATGATATTCCAGAAAGCAAGGGAACTAGGTCTACAACCAAGAATAAAATACCCATCAAAATGGACTATATTCTTACAGGGGAAAGTATGGTCACAATAGAACACAGTAGAAGAGTTCCAAGCATTCATAAATAAAAGACCAGACCTGAACAGAAAATTTGATGTCCAACCACAGAACTCAAGAGAATCATCAAAAGGTAATTAAAAAAGAGGGGGGAAAAACAAACAAAACAACAACAAAAATTTTATAAGAGACTCAATAAGTTAAAAAGATATGTATCCCTATAAGAAAAGAGGTCATTGGTAACTCTTAAAAACCGTTGCTATCATCTGAGCAGATAGAAGAATTACACTCAGAGGGAACAGTGACAAATTGTATAGGATGAAAGGACAAGACATAAATAGGTATATAGATATATGCATACATAAATACATATACATGTGTATGTATATATATATATATATATACATGACTAGAGCTAAAAAAGAAAAGAGGTTATGACTAAAAGAAATGGGAAAAGAAACAAAGGGGGATAAATTTATATGTCACAAAGAAGCTCATGGTGGGAGGGGGGAGAACATTGATACACTGGAAGGGTAAAGAGGTTGGAGACAGGAAATACTCAACTCTTATGTACTTTGAAAATGACCCAAAGAGGGAATAACAACCCAATCCATTGGGGAAGAGAATAGATTTGCGCCCTATAGGGGAGCAGAAGGGTAAAAAATAGACTGGTGGGGAGGGAAGCAGTACAAGGGAGGGAATGGGTGGGGGGGATTTTAAAAAGACTACAGGGGAAAATAAGGGAGGGAATAAGAAGGGAGGGGGGTAGAAAGGGAAGTAAAATAAGGGAGGGAATGGGGGGGGGGGGCTGACTATAAACAAACATTGGTATAGAAGGAAATAGTGAAAGAAGAAAAGGCAGGACCAGGAGTAGAAATCAAAATGCTGGGAAATACACAGCTAGTAATCATAACTCTGAATGTGAATGGAATAAACTCACCCATAAAACTCAAGCTAATAGCAGAGTGGATCAGAATCCAAAACCCTACCATATACTGTCTGCAAGAAACACACATGAGGAAGGTATATACGCATAGGGTGAAAGTAAGAGGATGGAGCCAAACCTATTGGGCATCAAATGATAAAAAGAAGGCAGGAGTAGCAATCATGATATTGGACAAAGCCAAAGTAAAAATAAATCTAGTTAAAAGAGATAGGGAAGGTAATTACATCCTGATAAAAGGCAGTATAGACAACAAGGAAATATCTGTACTCAATATGTATGCACCAAATGGCAGAGCATCCAAATTTTTAAAGGAGAAACTAGAGGAGCTCAAGGATGAAATTGATAGAAAAACAATACTAGTGGGAGATCTGAACCTTCCCCTATCCGAACTAGATAAATCAAATCAATAAATAAATAAGAAAGAGGTGAGAGGTCCAAAGCACATATGCATTCTCTATAGGAAAAGATCACTAATGGCTATGACAGTGAGCTAGTGATTAGCAAAGCCTCTTTCCAAATCTGATGTGTCCTTCCAAGTCCCAGGGAAATGAGCTTTCCAATGACCGGCCATTCCAGTGACTCGGATGGTAGATGACTGATGGTGTTCCACACAACTGGAGAGCAAGCTTTCGAAAGATAAGGATGGCTGCACCCAAGCAAGGCCTGACTTTTTCCAAAGCTGCTAGCAAACTTGTCTAGGATTAGGTTTACAGGTCTACGTTTCAGGTTTAAGCCAAACATCCAGAAAAATTTGAGCTGAGGTATGATGCCCATCCCAATTCCCTATTAAGAGTTAAATAGACACTAAATTCCAAACACAAAATGCTCAAAAGTGTCCAAGGAACTCTTGAAAGGTAATGGAGAAGGGGAGGAGAAAGGTAATTGCAGGAGGGAAGGACGGCAGACATATTCAGTGGATAGAGCTCTAGGTATGGAGATGGGAGGTCCTGGGTTCAAATCTATGTTCAGATATTTCCTAGCTGCATGACCCTGGGCAAGTCACTTCATCTCCATTGACTAGACCTTACTGGTCTTCTGCCTTGGAACCAATACTTACTATTGATTTGTAGATGGAAGGTGAGGAATTAAAAAAAAAAAAGTAACCAGAGAAGCTGAGAAATCGTCATGTCTGTAGACAAACCAGGACTCTGAGAGCTGCTCCTGGCTTCAAATAACATCTTCTTTTGGGTTAAATTCCCTAGTGGGTATTTCCCAGAGCTTTCTGGAAGAAGTCTTGCTTCCTTGGTCTACTCTTTCCCTTCAGCACATCTCCCTTTGCCCAGGAAACACGGGGAACTTCCTATTGAGTGCCTCTGGGAAAATCAACCTGCAGCTTTGGAGCAGAGGAAGGACCAACATCTAGGGAGAGTTAGAGGGGTCTAGACAAGGAAGAGCAGAAGTTTATGTTTAGAATAAAGCCTCCTAACATCTGTCTTGAGTGTCTTGGTGATACAGAAAAAAAGTAAAGAAAGATGACCCTCTGAATACCCAAGGGGATGCTTTCAATGGAATTTGGAAGACAGGCTCACTGTAGCAGAATCTTGGCATCTACGTGTAATGGGACACAAGATGGCGCCCATTTGAAAGTACAAGAGGTATTTCCATACTACCTCCACTCTTCCCCTCACCCAATTTTGATCTCCTGAAATCCTCTCAAGCCCCATGCCAATTTAGTTTATTTATCATCTATCCCATTCCACCATGGCCTTGGGAACTCCACAAAGGGGGTATGGCACAATGGAAATGGTTTTGGTATTGAAGGACCCGGGTTCAAATCCTGACTTTCTGTGACAGTGGCAAGTCACTTTGCTATTGTGGATCTTAGTTTCCTCATCTCAAAATCCATCCAGGATGGTTTGATTTGCTTTTCCCTTCCCTGCATTCTCTTCCCCAGCAGGGACCACATGTGCAGTTTACCAACTCTATTCCTTCCAGGAAGATGGAAGACCACCAGGCCTCATGACATACCTTGTATGCCTCTGGTAATTTCCTCTGATCCCCTCACATAAGTAAAGGATAAAAGGGCCTAGCTATCCTTACAGCCTTGAACCAAGCTTGAAAGTAAAGCAACGATCCAAATATGTCTCTCTCCCTTCTTCAGTTTTTCAACCTTTCCATCCACCCTGAAGTTCAACATTCTTTTATATTTGGTCATTGAGACCTGGAGAATGAGTCCCTTGAGGCCAGGGGCTGTCTCTATATTTCTCTGGGTTCTCCTGGTGTTTAACATGGTCTTTGGCACCTAGAAATAGTGATTTTTCATTCATTTTCATTGAGTCACCTGTAAAATTCAGGGATTAGGCTCAATGACCTCTCAGCCCTTTAAAGGTCCTATGCTGCCATTCTCCTCATCTCCTAGATTTGAAATCTTGAAACTATTTTGGATGCTTCCCTCTTCCATATTTTTCTCCTCCAGTTATGGACTACTTCTTATTACTTTAGTCCCCCAACATCACTTGTATGAGTGTCCCCCTTCTTGTTCCTATCTCCACCACTCTTCACCATCTTCCTAGAATATTCCAATAGTCTTCTAACAGGCCCCACATCTCTTCTCCCCCTAAAATTCATTTTCCTCACAGTGAGCCAGACTTGTCCTCCTCTTGTATATAATTGGTCTGGCTATTCGCCACCTTTTGCACTCTGCATGTCTAATAAACAAGCTACATACAGCTTTGTCCAAGTCCCTGATCAAAACCATAGAAATGCAAACACCAGGCCAGGGATGGATCCTGGACCACTCCTTGGGCGTGGCCATTCTATCAGTTGTTTTTTGTTTGTTTGTTTTTTTTAGCCTTTACCTTCTGTCTTAGAATTCATACTGTGTATTGGTTCCAAGGCAGAAGAGTGCTAAGGGCTAAGAAATGGGGATTAAGGGACTTGCCCAGGGTCACACAGCTAGGAAATATCTGAGGCCAGATTTGAACCCAGGACCTCCCATCTCTGGGCCTGACCCTCAATCCACTGAGCAACCCAGCTGCCCCCTATTAAATCAGTTTTGAATCTAGGATCTGAATTTCCTCAAGAGGGAATTTGTCAAATACTGAGCTGAAACCTGTGTCCAAGGCTTTCACCTGACCTGGCCCCCTTCCTTAGAGTCCCATATCCAGAGCTAGAAGGGGCCTCAGTGGCCAACTCATCCAGCCTCTTCATTTTACAGAGTAGCAAACCAAGACTCAGAGGGGATAACTGACTAATCCACAATCACAGAAGGAGCAAGACCCAGAGGTAGTTTTCTCTCTTTTCTATCTCCTCCAGTGGAGAGGAATGAGGACGGCATCTTGTAACAAACCCAGATAGAATTTGAATTCAGATGCTCTGTCTCTTTCCACTGAACTATACTTCTTCTATTTGATCATAAAAAAAAAGATAGAAAACATCTAACCCAATTCTTTCATTGTACAGATGAGGAAACTGAGGCCCAGAGAGGTTAATTTTCTTGAGTCACTCCAGTCATGTCCATGACCTCATTTGGGGTGTTCTTGGCAAATGGAGTGGTTTGCCATTTCCTTTTCCAGACTATTTTAAGGATGAGGAAACTGAGGCAAACAGGGTTACGTCACATAGATAGGAAGTTTCTGAAGCTGGACTTAAACCCAGGAAGAGGAGTCTTCCTGACTCCAGGTCCCAGCACTCTGTGCACTGGCCATCTAGAAAGATGAAGGACTCACTCAAAAGCTAGTAAATAGCAGAGTCAGGATTTGAATCCAGATGCTCTGATCGAAACCTCTTTCCCCTGCGTCTCACCACCTCCAGCTCTGCTTCCTAGAGACCAAATAAAAAGAATGAGTTGAGGCAGAGAAAAGGTAAAACATACTTTGTAGCAATAAACTCCTCCAGAAACTTGTTCTCCTGGCCACCCACACTTGGAAAACGCTTATTACCACCATTCCACCCTCCAGAGAGCTTCATTAAGCTCACCTCAATTCACACTCCACCACAAACTGGAAGACATTACTTAAAAATTGCCCGGCTTGCTTGGTCATTAGCTTCCCCTATTTTCTCCCACCCACTTCCTTCATAAGTAACAACTCACCCACTCCCTTGCTGTAAGATTACTTGTCATTCCTCTTTGCCCTGATTGCTACCCATCATGCCCCAGCTATTGTTGTTGTTATTGCTTAATCAACTAGTCCCATCCAACACTTCATGACCCCATTTCGAGTTTTTGTGGCAAAGATACGTTCCCTTCTCCAGCTCATTTGACGGATGAGGAAACTGAGGCAAAAAACCTTAAGTGACTTGTCCAAGGCTGCCCAGCTAGTAAACGTCTGAGGTCAGATTTGAACTCAGGCCCTCCTGACTTCAAGCCCAGCACCCTATCCACTGTACTCCCTACCTGCCCTACCATGCCTCAGTAGCCTTTTTAAATTCATGGAACCAGGGTCAGCTACCAGAAGCAAGTCAAAGGATCCCCCCAAAGATCACGGCTTTGGACGGAGAAAGGCCCTGAAGGGTCAATTCCTGCCTTCTGAGTCTTTGGAGCCCTGCTTGGACTTCTCACACCATGCTAGTCACATCTTCCCCGTGCCCTTGCCATGTGCTTTATTGTATTCAAGTTTCTTGCACATCTCTTGTATCTCTATAACATGACCAGCAGTTCCATGGAAACAAGGATCATCCTTGACTGCTCTAATACCCCAGTCACCTAGGACAGTGCTCTCCACACCGCAGGCACTTCATGCCTATTTCAGAGATGACCTCCAATCCAGGAGAACTCAGGTTCAAGGTCCACATCTAACAACTACCAACTAGCTCTGGGGCTCTGGACAAATCCCTCAATATCTCTGTGCTCTAGGCAATGTGAAGATTGAATTTGGCTCTCCCCTGATTGTCACAATGAAGGTACTTAGTTCTTCCTTTATTGTGAAGATTAAATTGTAATCCTGGGCTATTTTTAGATTTTGATCTTCAAAGTGTAAAGCCAGTATTTAAAGTAGATCTACCCATTTTAACCACAAAAAGGTATGAACACCCATTTCATACATTGAGTGGGAAGTCTGTGACCCACTTGTGAAAGAGTGGGCAGTCCTGGAGTGGAGGAGTGGAGCCTCAGCTGTGATTGATAGACATAAAAATTAGGGGCAGTGACATAAGAGAAAAAGGTCTTTAAAAAGTGGAAACAGAGACACAAAAGGTTCATTCAGCAGTCACTCAGAGTTGGACTGGAGGATCAGTCACTCAGACTTGGAGTGAAGAGAGTCACTTGGAATTTGGAGTGAAGAGAGGCACTTGAGGAGAGACTGGAAGACAACATTCAGACTTGGAGTGAAGACACTTGGCTGTGGAACTGGACCTCTGGAGGAGCTCGTGCAGGAGACCTCAAACTGCTTTCCTTTTAGATGGTCACCCTGGTAAGTGTAAAGGCTAACTTAGTTTCTTTGCCTTTCTGAAGGTGTGAAACTCCAAGAAATGCCCATCATCTTGAGACTCCTTTCCCCTGCCTGGGACTTAGAATTTTTACCTGGCTCTAAGGAAGCCAGAGCTTTTTCTGCCTCTCTCTCTCTCTCCCCTTTTCTCTCTTCCTTAATATCTTCCCTCTATTGTAAAATAACTACTACTAAATTCCATTTACTTGAGTAATTCATTTTGGGATTTAGAAATTAAATCCCTGGCAACCACCAATTAATATATTCAGATCCAACCAATAAATTTAACAGCAATTCTCTACAACTAGAATTTTTTTTTTAGCCTTTACCTTCTGTCCCAGTATTAATTCTATAAAAGAAGAGTGACAAGGCAATCAGGGTTACATGACTTGACCAGGGTCACACAGCTTAGGAAGTGTCTGAGTCACTTTTGAACCCAGGACCTATAGACTCCAGAACTGGCACTCTATACACTATGTAACCCAGCTGCCCTTCTACAACTATTAACTGAAGAGAAGGCGTTGACTTACATTGGTAGAAGGACTTTTCTTATCTGGGATTTCTCTATTCCAAGGAAATCTCAGGTCCATTCCTTATAATCAGTTGCTTTGTAGCTATTAATAGAAAGATTTTCCATAAACAGCACCAATCCTGAACTTCCAGACTCCAATTGTTCATTGTTCTTGTTCAGTCATTTCAGTTTTGCCTGACTCTCCATGACCCCATTTGGGGTTTTCTTGGCAAAAAAGAGGAGAATGGTTTGCTATTTCCTTCTCTAACTCATTTTACAGATGAGGAAACTGAGGCAAATTTCTCATAGAGCAACTCTATTTCATCCATTAACCACCTTGTGAGCACAGTTTAGCACCTAGCACAGTGCCTGACACATAGGGGATATTTAAAGATGCGTGTTGAAGCACCTTGCTCAGGACCACCCAGCTGGTAAGTGTCTGAGGCCAGATATGAACTCAGAAAATTAGTGTTAGTACATATCTGAGGCTGGATTTGAACTCAAGTCTTCCTGACTCCAGGCCTGGTGCTCTTTCCACTGTGCCACCTAGTTGGCCCCAATCATGTTGCTAGAAGCCTATTAGAAATCTCCATCTAGACGTTCACTCAAGAACTCAATACATCCAGAGCATAATGTGTGACCTTCTTCCCCACTCCCAGAGAAAATCTATCCTTTCATCAAATACCCTTTTTCCCCTCATGACACCATCATTCATTCAGTCATGTAAGTTTATGGCTTTGAGTTCATGCTTTACTTTTGTCCTCCCTTATGCTACCCCTCTAGCCCATCAGTTGCCATGTCTTGTTGATTCTACTTCCATAATATCTCTCGAACCCACCCCCTTCTCTCCACTCACAAAGCCACCCCCGAAGCATGTATCCTCACCATCTCCTGTCTGGGTTGTAAAAATAGCTGCCTAATTGGTCTCTGAGCCTCCAGCCTCCTCCCTCCTCTATAATCTAGCCTCCACACGGCTACCAAAATAGCCCCTAACGTACATATGATTCCATTTGCCTTCCCTACTCAAAATCTTTCAGCAGCTGCCTGATGTGTCAAGGATGACAAGCAAACTCTGGCTGACATTCGGCATTTAACACCTTCTGCACTCTGGAACCCAAGTGCCTTTGCACAGATCTCTTTGTCTTCCCCTTGCCTCAATCTGAACTTCAGCAAAACTGCTCAACTTTCTGTTCTTCAAGCTCAGAGTTCCATCATGCCTCTCTGGGACCTTGCAGAGATTTTCGTGCCCAGAAAGGAATCCAGCCTCACATAGGAAGGTCGGTTCTGCCTCCACTCAGCATCCTGACCCAGGCCAAGTCTACTTCTGACAGTCCAACTCTCCGGTTGGCATTAGGGGACACTTGCTGCTAACTGGAATGGCTGGTCCACTGAGCCTGCTGGCTGATCACTAAGAGGAAGGCTCAAGGTCAAGCCCAGCTCTTGGGCTGTCCTCAGATGGCCATTTCTCACACCTTGAGGTTGATGGTCCTCAGATGAGTCACACCCAGGACAAGGCCTGACCTTACTAACTCCCGAGGCTCAAATTTGGACCATTTCTGGTTTAATTAGAAAAAAAGGAGAGCATCATAGAGCAGATAAGAGGACAAGGGTCTTGGCTTCTTAAGGGAAGAAACAATGAGGTTGCAGGGGATGAGGATTGATGGCAGTACCTGGCTGACCAGCCAACGGGGAAGGCTGGGCAGGTCTCCTCCTCCCTTCCTTCTCCCTTCTTCCTTCACTTTGAGCCTTTAGGTCAAGGCTGTCCCAGACTGGCTAGGGTGGGCTAAGGAGGAGTAGAACAGAGTGTCTACTACACATCAATCAATCAACATGCATCTTTAAATGTCCTCTGTGTGCTAGGTGCTAGGGAGACAAATACAATGAATTCAACTGTGCTCACAAGGTGGTTAATGGATGGAATAGTATGGCTCTATGAGAAATTACAAAAGGGACAATTACAGAAAAGAATCACGAAAACAATTTATATAATAACAGCAACATTGTAAAGACAATCTCAAAGGACTTAGCTCTGATCATTGCAATGATTAACTATTGATGAAGCATGCTACCCACTTCATCATAGAGAAGAAATAGAAGAGAGAGAGAGAGAGAGAGAGAGAGAGAGAGAGAGAGAGAGAGAGAGAGAGAGAGAGGGAAGGAGGGAGGGAGGGAGGAAGGGAGGGAGGAAGGGAGGGAGGAAGGGAGGGAGGAAGGGAGGAAGGGAGGAAGGAGGAAGGGAGGAAGGGAGGGAGAGAGAGAGAAAGAGAGAAAGAGAGAAAGAGAGAAAGAAAGAAAAAGAAAGAAAGAAAGAAAGAAAGAAAGAAAGAAAGAAAGAAAGAAAGAAAGAAAGAAAGAAAGAAAGAAAGAAAGAAAGAAAGAAAGAAAGAAAGAAAGAAAGAAAGAGAGAAAGAAAGAGAGAAAGAAAGAGAGAGAGAAAGAGAGAGAGAAAGAGAGAGAGAAAGAGAGAGAGAGAGAAAGAGAGAGAGAAAGAGAGAGAGAAAGAGAGAGAGAAAGAGAGAGAGAAAGAGAGAGAGAAAGAAAGAAAGAAAGAAAGAAAGAAAGAAAAGAAAGAAAGAAAGAAAGAAAGAAAGAAAGAAAGAAAGAAAGAAAGAAGAAAGAAAGAAAGAAAGAAAGAAAGAAAGAAAGAAGAAGAAAGAAAGAAAGAAAGAAAAGAAAGAAAGAAAGAAAGGAAGGAAGGAAGGAAGGAAGGAAGGAAGGAAGGAAGGAAGGAAGGAAGGAAGAAGGAAGGAAGAAAGGAAGAAAGAAAGAAAGAAAGAAAGAAAGAAAGAAAGAAAGAAAGAAAGAAAGAAAGAAAGAAAGAAAGAAAGAAAGAAAGAAAGAAAGAAAGAAAGAAAGAAAGAAAGAAAGAAAGAAAGAAAGAAAGAAAGAAAGAAAGAAAGAAAGAAAGAAAGAAAGAAAGAAAGAAAGAAAGAAAGAAAGAGAAAGAAAGAAAGAAAGAAAGAAAGAAAGAAAGAAAGAAAGAAAGAAAGAAAGAAAGAAAGAAAGAAAGAAAGAAAGAAAGAAAGAAAGAAAGAAAGAAAGAAAGAAAGAAAGAAGAAAGAAATAGAGGGTAGGAAGGAAGGAAGGAAGGAACGAAGGAAGGAAGGAACGAAGGAACGAAGGAGGGAACAAAGGAGGGAAGGAAGGAGGGAAGGAAGGAGGGAAGGAGGGAAGGAAGAAAGAGAGAGAGAAGGAGAGAAAGAGGTAAAGAGGGAAGGAGGGAAAGAAGAAGGAAGGAGTCAAATTTAAATAATAAGATTCTTTCTATGGCTAAATTCCATTATTTTACCTCACAAAGAAGTTAAGGTGAAATCATCACATAAACTGCAAAGCCTTATATAAATATAACTTGATCTAATTAGTATCATTCTGGATCTATAAGAATGAGAGTAAAAAAAATCATGCAAATATGTCTCCAAAGCCTGACCCAAGTCCAAACACTTGCTAACTCTGTTGTCTCAGAAGCAAGGAAATGTTTCTGAATATTAAAATGATGGTTCTGATATTAAAAAGTAGAGTAACTTATGTTTTCCGAAATGAAAAACACAGCGGAACAAAAATCAAAATGCCAGTGATATTAACTACTTCTGTGGTGAGAACATAAAATACAGGAGGCGCATGGAGCCTGCGTCTCCATAAATCTAGGAAAGGAGTTGTCTTTGGCAAAGACGAAGCATTAAACTTTAAACAGCTCCCAAGTTCTTCGGATAAAATACGCCCCATTGTTCTGACCCTGGTGGGGTTATTGATGTCTTCTGTCACTCTGATTCCTTGAGTGGAAGGGCACTGGAAAGTCAGACTTTTTGCGGATAAATATGCCCTACCCCTCCAATAAGAGGCAGCACAACCCATCAATAGTGGACGAAGAGCTGGCCTCAGATACAGGAGATTCTGGTTTAAGTCCAGCCAGTGACGTTTCCTGATCAGATGACTCTGACCTCTTAGTGCCCAAGATAACTAAAAATTGTAGAGCAGGTTTGCTGCATTGAGAGAAGGAATAGAGCCAGAATAAACATCAGCAGTCATATCGCCACCCTCTCTATTTTATAGATGAGTAAATTGAGGACTAGGGGACAACTAGAAGGTGCAGTGGATAAAATGTGGGACCAGGTGTCAGGAAGACTCATCTCCCTGAGTTCAAATCTGGCCTCGGACACTTACTAACTGCATGATCTTGGCCAAGTCACCTAACCCTGTTTGCTTCCGTTTGCTCATCTGTAAAATGAGCTGGAGAAGGAAATGGCAAAACACTCCAATATCCAATAATCCAATCCAATAAACATTTTATTCTATGTGCCAGGTACTGTGCTAAATGCTGGGGATACAATTAATAAAAAGAAAGGTAGTCCCTGCCCTCAAGGAACTAACAATCTAAAGGGGGAGAAAACATATAAAAAGAGGCATGATAGGAGACAGAGGACTCTAGGGGGTGTCTTGTTCTGTGGGGGAGAAACCAGGCAGGATAGGCAGCTAGATGGTGCAGTGTATAGAGTGGATAAAGTACCAAACCTAAAGTCAGAAAAGATTTATCTTCATGAGTTCAAATCTAGCTTCAGACACTGGCTATGTGACCCTACACAAGTCACTTCACCTTTTTGCCTCAATTCTTCATCTGAAAAATGAGCCAGAGAAGGAAATGGCAAACTACTCTGGTTTAATTTGCCACAAAAACCCCAAATGGGATCATGAAGAGACAGACACAACTGAAATGACCGAACAACAGGGCAACACATGCTAAATAGAGTAGAGGTCCATTCCTGTAGTATTTACCAAAGAATGAAAAGAAGAATGAAGTGCCTGCGTGCCAAACACTGAGCTGAGTTCTGGAGATACAAATTAAAAGTAGAGCCAGTCTCTACCTTCAATGAGCTTCTGTTCTAATGCAGGACATGGAGAAGAGTGATCCGCCAGAGAAGGGCACGTGGGGCTGCCAAGTTACTAGAATGAAGAGTGAGGCAATCCCAGCTGAGTTGATTTTATCATGGTTTGTGGTTCCAGAGCTGGAAGGAGTAGGAAATGACACTAGCCAGTTTTCGAGGAGGCTGTGGAGGAAATGGCTAGAAGAAAAGTGAATTAAGTGAAGCATGGTTGGGGCTTTCCTGAAATACTGTTTCCAAGGAGGCCATCATCCATTTGGTTTTCTGGCAGGGATGATAAAGTGGTTGATGAGTAGACTATAAAAGAAATGGTATTTATTAGGTGCCTACTATGTGCTAGACACTGGGGAAGTAAAGGAAATGGTCTCTATTAAGTGCCTACTATGTGCTTGACACTGGAGGAGTAAAGGAAATGGTATCTATTAAGTGCCTACTGTGTGCTAGACACTGGGGATATAAATATGCAGGTAAGTTGCCAGTCCCCATGGAAGGAGAGTTCTTCCATAATTATGGATAAGATCACAAACTGAGGCCAAAAATCTCTGAAGCCCCAAGTCAGTGTCTTTGGCCTCTCCTTCCCTTCTCTCACTTCCCATTCTCTTTCTAGGAAAGAGAAGTTCAAAGGAGCACCTCTCCCTGTTTTCATCCCTCCTTTCCAACCAGGACAAGGCCCTTCCATTGAGAGGGAGATAGAGGAAATAGCCTTATAACTAGGACAATGACTTGTTGGAAAAGATGGATCACCGAGTTGTGAATCAACCTAGGGCCATCTATGGCGCCCTAAATCACAAGAGCAGCTTGTCAAAGGAAACAACTGGAGAGATTTATAATGCGCCATGACCCATCCATCCAGCCCATTCGGGGCGCTTTATTGGAGTTCAGTGGCTGGTGTATGCATTTGACAACAAGTTTTTGTTGAGTGAGGAACTCCAAGAGGATTAAAACAACGACTTCTCTAGCTGCCTTCAGGAAAGATCAAGGAGTCCCCAAATGATGCATTACCACAACCTTTCCCCAGAGGAGTATTCCAGTAGAGGAGGCATAGAAGGGGACAAGGTTCCTTGACCAGAGACTATAGAAATCCAGTTGTAGTCACACCATCAATCTCAGCTGATATTAATTTTCCCAGGCCTCAGTTTATTTATCTGTAAAATGCAGAAGTTAGACTATATTGCTTCTGAGGTCCCTCCTAGCTGTGGACCTATCATCCCATGTACCTATGAGCCTCAGTAAAGATAGTCTCTGACAGCCTCAGTTTCCTCCTCTGTAAAATGTAAAATGAGAAAATCTGTTTAGCTGGCCTCTGAGATCTCTTTTGTCTATGATGCTCTCTGATCCCTAGAAATAGCATGAGAATGAAAAACTAGTATTTGACATAAACTGGAAGTTGGCAAAGGACTAAGAGTGAAAGAACTTCCATTTCCCACCCACTGATACCCAAGTGTTCTGATTTTTCCCCAAAGCAATTGTGCCAGATCTAGGAGGTTTAGGCAGTTAAGTGAAGCAATGGTGAAAGTACTTGAGCTAGAATCAGGAAGACTCATCTTTCTGAGTTCAAATCTGGCCTCAGACTCTTACTAGCTGTGTGATCTTGGGCAAGTCACTTAGCTCTATTGACCTCAGTTTCCACATCTGTAAAATGAGCTGGAGAAGGAAATGAAAGATCATTCCACTATCTTTGCCAAGAAAACCTCAAATTGAATCATAAAGAGTCAGACATGATTAAAAATGACTGAACAACAAAATAAGGTCTAGACCTTGAAAGAAGCTTAGAGGTCATCAAATCCAGGGGGCTACTAGCAGAGTGCTTGGTACACATCTATCAGTCAATATGCATTTTTAAGTGCCTCCTGGGGCGCCACTGTGCTAGGCACTAGGAACACAGGTACAATGAACTGAACAATTTGTGTTCCCAAGATGCTTGATAAAGTTTTGATCAGCTACAGAAGAGAGAGAGGGATTTGTCTAAAGGCAGAAAATCAGTTAGAGGTTCACAGATCCCATCATAGACTCTGAGGTTGAGAACTAAGAGGAACCTCAGAGGTCATCTAGTCTAATGCCTTTGTTTTATCAATGAGGCAACTGAGCACCGCAAGAGTCAAGTGACCTGCCTTAGATTGTTCAGGCAAGAAACAACGGAGGCAAGATTCTTTAACTCCAACTCCAAATTCTTCTTGGCACCTTTATCCATCACTTCTCCCAAATTTGAACCAGGAGGACCTGAATTCAAATCCTACCTCTGATGCTATCTGCCTTGGTTTCTCCAATCAAGGAGCATTTTTTTAACCCTTACCTTCCATCTTAGAATCTATTCTGCTCATTGGTTCCAATTCAGAAGAATAGTAAGGACTAGGCAATTGGGGCCACGGGACTAGCCCAGGTTCATCTAGTTAGGAAGTATCTGAGGCCAGATTTGAATTCAAGATCTCCTGTCTCCAGGCCTGGCTCTCTATCTTAACAATTATTTGTTAAGCATTTATTTTGTACTAGTCACTATGCCTAGCAATGAAGATACAAAGAAGGCACAAACATGCTCCTTCATCTGTAAGATGAGGCATTTGACCTATGAGGTCACTTCCAGTCCTCAATGTATTATCCTATGAGAACCTCTATGGAAGGATCATCCTTATGGTCTACCCACCTGGAATCCAAAACTCATTGAATCCTAGAATTTTAGATTTGTAATGAAGTCCTTCCAAGGAGTCAAAGAGATTAAGCACCTGAGAGCATGGGACACTGGAGCATTACCATGGATTCTGAAACCACCAAAGACAGTGGAAGGAGGCAGGTAAGAGAGGAGAGGGCGAAGAGCATTCTGGAGTGTGGTAAATGGAAATGGCCAATATGAGGAATCCCACAAACACCTGACAAGTTGGAAGAGACTTTAGGAGCCCTAGATCCAAAGCCTCCTGGGAAAAAGTATCTGCTCTAACTTACACAACAAGGAGCCTTTATCCAGTCTCCACTGGAAGAGCTCCAAGGAAAAGGTACCCACAACCTAGCAGCCCATTGGATTTTCAAGTAGCTCTGATGGTTTTGCCTGAAATTAAGCCTCGGTTTACCTCTTTGCAACTTCAGCCAATTATTTCTGGGCACTGTTTTCTGGAGCCAAGTAAAACAAATCTAGGTGATGGCCATGCTTCCATGCCACATATGTGAAGAGAGTTTTCATATCTTACTTAAACATTCTTTTTGAAAGCTAAATATCTCATTCCTTCAATCAATCCACTTATGTTCTGGTGTGTGTGTGTGTGTGTGTGTGTGTGTGTGTGTGTGTGTGTATCCTTATTATCTCCTCCATGAGAATGTAAGCTCCTTTGGAATAGGGAGTGTTTCATTCTTATCCTCCAGGTGCCTGGCACACAGTAGGTGCTTAATAAATCTCCAACAATTGTTGAACCTGAGACCCTAAATCATCTTGGTTGCTCTCCTCTGAACACTCCCTAACTTGTCTAGTCCTTCCTAAACTGCGGTTCCCCAGAACTGAACACAGAACTCCAAATATCATCCAACCAGGACGGAGTACAGAAGGGCCATCTCCTCCTTAGTCTTAGAAACTCTGATTTTCTTAATGCAGCCTAAGATTGCACAGCCTTTTCCAGCTGTCTCATCACAATGATGACTCATACAATGCCTGGCTCTGCCTTCTGAAGCCAATGAAAAATGATTCTGGATATTGGCTTGTTATCTCTCTCCTTAGACTGTGAGCTCCTTGAGGCCAGGGACTCTCTTTTGCCTTTCATTTTATCCCCAGGATGTAGCAAAAAGGAGCCACTTAATAAATGCTTGTTGACTGACTGATATAACAGTACTTCAAGTACTTAAAGCCAATTATCTTAGGATTCTGGGTCCCTTCAAATTATCCTCATATTCTATGATCTTAAGACCTAGTACAGGGGACAGCCAGGTTGCTCAGTGGATTGGGAGCCAAGCCTAGAGATAAGAGGTCCAGGATTCAAGTCTGGTCTCAGACACTTCCTAGCTGTGTGACCCTGGGCAAGTCACTTAACCCCCATTGCCTAGCCCTTACTACTCTTCTGCCTTGGAACCAATGCATAGTCTTGATTCTAGAATGAAAGGAAAAGGTTTAAATAATAAAAGAGAAAAGATCTATTAGAATTGTAGCAGTCTTCCTCTTAACATGCTAGGTATCTAGAAAGAGTTCAAACAAATGTATGTTGAAAATTGTTATTACATGTAATTGGGAAAAATAAAATAGTTTTGAATAAAAAAAGAAAAGAGTTCAAAACTAGTCTTGGACATTTATTAAACTACTAGGAGTCGGGAGCACCTGGGTGGCTCAGTGGATTGAGAGCCAGACCTAGAGACAGGAAGTCCTAGGTTCAAATTTGGCCTCCGACTCTTCCTAGCTGTGTGACCTTGGGCAAGTCACTTGACCCTCATTGCCTACCCTTACCACTCTTCTGCCTTGGAATCAATACATAGTATTGACATATCCAAGACGGAAGGTAAGGTTATTAAAAATATATAAAAACAAAATAAAATACTACGAGCCAAAAGACCTCAGTTCAAACTCAGTCTCAAATATTTACTCAGGACAAGTCACTTGAGCTCTACCTGCCTCAATATCCTCAACTTTATTAATAATCATGATAATTTGATATTGATATAATTATTGATAATAATGATAATAATAAAATTATCTACCTTGCAGAGTTTTGAGAATTAAGTAAGATATTATTAAAGCATTTAACATATCATAGCTACCATAAAATGGGTGCTTAATAAAGGCTTATTTTCTCCTTTTCTTCCTCTTCCTCTTAGCAATGATCTTCCTCAAATGTAACACCCCAAACTCTATCAAATATGGCAGCATTCCATATGTGTCTGAAAAGAGTCCAATAGAGCAGGAATCTCTTCATGTAATCTGTACCTTCTGTGAATCAGGCCTCCCTAATCAAAAGCTGGTGGAATAGGACTTGTGAACCATTGCACATACTGTCAAATTCAGTCAATGTGTTTGTTCATTTTGCTCATCTGTTTCTTTCTTCTTTCATGAAATGGAAGGGAGAGGAGTGAGGGGAATATTGGGAAATAAAGGTAATGTTGGTCATAGCAATGAAAGGGAGTTATATCTGCCCTGTAAAAAAAATGACAAAAATCAGACAATTCCTCGCTATGTGACTTGGGGCAAGTCACTTACTCCCAGTTCCCTAGCCCTCACCTCTCTTCTGCCTTGGGACCAATACACACGGTATTGATTCTAAGATGGAAGGTGAGAGTTTTTAAAAAGAGAGAGAAAAAAGAAATGACAAAAAGAATAACCTCAGAAAAGAGAAGGCAAATGTGTGTAAACTGCAGCAGAGAGTAGGATGAAGAACCAGGAAAACAATTTTTATACTGACTCTGATCATGTAAAAGAAAACAACTATAAAAGACAAGATCTTTTCCCAATGCAATGGCTAACTGTGAAGCCATAAGACTGGCGAAGAAGCATTATCTGCCACCTCTTGGCTGTTGGTGTTTCTTCTTTCATTTTTGAAAAGGAACAATGGCTTCACAGGGGGATTGTCCTCTTGACTCGCCCATGAAGGGGACTGAAGTGAAGCAGCATTGCATGAAGTCATCAGCCTCGCTCTTTTCTGGAGTCGTCAAAGTCCAGAGGTAGGACCAAGTAAGTCAGGATGGCTGGTGATGGCCCAGGATTGAGTAGATGGTCTTGGTGTCAATGTCTGACCAAGCTCTAAGCAGTCCACGGCACTTGCTTCAATCCCTTTCATGACTGTGGGAACCAACCATTCTTATCCATCTCTTCAACCTGAGAAAGTCTTCACGTGCCTGGACCTCCTGATCACTCAAGTAACCAGTTGAAAAGAAGCCAATAAGGTTTACAATCTATCGAATTCATTCAACCACTGGACTAATCACTAAATGGCCACCTACGAGCCAGCTGCTTGCCTGGGCACTAGCTATTAAGTACCCTAGCCCAAGTTAGTGGGTATAGCTACCTCTGTAATCACACTTCATAATAAGCCCAAGAGTGCAATCTTTGCCCTTTAGCTTTTCCATACTTGATGGTACATTTTATTAGGAGACTTAATTTGTTCTAATTAATTCTAAGACACCATCTACCACTGTAAAACCTGATTCTGTTTAGGAAGAAAAAGAATAAGAAGTTCCATTTCAGCCTCCTGGAATCACACAAGAGGCAGAGAATTGCTATTTCAATGACCCTCTCTGTCTGGGAAGTGGAAATATAATTGGTAATGAGCTGGTTCCTTCTTTTTTTTGTTGTGTGGGGTCGTTGGGTTTTTTTATTTTTCTCCTGAAAGCCCTTCGGGAGTTCAACATCATGTACACATGTAATACTGACATCCTGCTAAACAAACCAGCAAGGAGGGCCGTAGCATTTCCCTGTTTGGGATATGAAAAAGAATGATTTCTCCTTTTTATGCTATTCTAATTTTAAATATTTGAATGAGTGGCCTTAAGAAAAGTTACGAGCAAGGAACTTTGAAGGAGTGAACAGGGCTACCTGGGGAGGAAAATACCCAGCCAAGCTCTGACACGTTTGCTCTGCCAAGCATCCAAAGAATAGATTAATAGCTTAAGACAACGTCTGACAAGTTGCTTTTGGGAGCCCTAGGCATGCCTCCTTCCTGCAAATCTTTCCAGCCTCCAAATAGAGTACTCTCTCCATCTCAGGGTCTACCTGCCACGTCCAATTCTAGGGGGGCTCAGAAAGGTCAGGAAGAGCTTTCTTGGAATCGACTGTTTCGGGGAGTCTATTTGTTTCAGGACTGGAGTTCTTGGTTTATTTAGAGGCTTTCATCAAGGCCTGCATTCTTTCAGCTCAGTGTTTCAGACCTGACTCAAGATCAAAAAGTTTAAGCAGTAGGAGATCTCAGTAGTCAACTAATCCAACCTTCTCATTTTAAAGATGGAGAAATCAAGGCCCAGAAAATAGAGGTAAGGCCCAAAGTTTCACAGGCAGTAAAGATCAGAAGCAGGATTTGAACCTAAGACCTCTGAGATAGTACTCTGGTCTTTGAGATCCAATCATCTTATTTATAGATGAGGAAATTGGGACACAGAGATGTTCAGCCAAATGAACCCAGATGACACAAATAGTAAATGGCACAGGTTACCTCTCAAGCCCAGATCCTATGGCTCCAAATCACCCTTTCCATTATATCATGATGCTTCCTGTCACCATAACCAATATTCAATCATTCCATTCAAAAATATTCCTCAATAAAACAGCTACTATGTGACTCAAATCACCAAAGGAGATACAAAGTTTAGATGAAAGGATGCCTGCCCACACCATTTAGTCTGATAAGAAGGAGATAAGAGAACAAGTTTCTAGGAATCTTTTGTTGTCAATAGAGGGAACTCCCAGGAAGGCAAAAGCCTTTCCCATACTGATAGCAGTTCATCAAATCTCAAGGACTAGGTGGAATTACTTAGATATGACTTGCCCAGGGTCACACAACTAGTAAGTGTCTGAGGCCAGATTTGAACTCGGGAAGATGAGTCTTCCTGACTCCAGACCCAGCCATCCATCCATGGTACCACTTAGCACTCTGTTCATCTCTTTGGCCTCCATTTTTTCCAGTGATATTTCTATGTTTCTCAGCTGTATTTCTTCAGAATAAAAGCACTGAATTAGGTCCCTTCCAATGGGAAATCTATCATCCTATGATACTGTTCAGTTTAACCTCAGGCTCTAGGGAACGAGAGAGGGGTTGCGGAGTGGACATCTCCCCCTCCTGGCTCATTTCTAGGACTCTGTGTAATGGCCGAGTCTTCATGGGCAAGAGAAGAAAAGAGTTTCCAAGAGGAAAGATGAAAGTTAAAAAAAGAAAAGAAAGAAAAGAAAAGAAAAAGCCGGAGCCCCATTAATGAGAAGGAATAGCGTCTCATCAGATGAATGCTGGCTACTGCAGTCACCTAGAAAAAAAGATGTGGAAACAGGGAACGAGTCAAATCCATCTGAGACGATCCAGGCAGCCAACGTGAGCCATTAGTTACAGCTAGTTATGACTGGTGCACGGCGCTCAATGAATCACTGTGTGATTTTGCTGGGTTTGAGAAACCCCATTCTCGGAAGGCTGATGGTGGCGTTCCCTGGGCAATAGTTCAGAGTCTTGTACAACATCTGTTTTACATTTCCACTTACAGTCTATGTGCACTGCCGGCAACTTGCCCGCCCGCACTGGCCTCCCCTTTTCCCTTCCTCAAGAAAGCTTTCCTCTCTTGAAAACTGAAATCGTTCCTCTACTGATGAGGGCGGCTTCCCACCTCGCCTGAAGCAGAGCTCCAAGCAACAGTCTTTGGGGTTTGGGTCTGGAAGCCACACCCAAGAAATTGGACAACCTTCCAGCCAATGTCCCTGAGGTCTCATTGACACCATCACACAAGCTGCCTTCCCGCCAGATGGAGGAGACACTTGGACAATGGTTCCAACTGAATCCACCTTGGGCAAGTACTTCTTCAAGCCTCAGTTTCCTTTTCTGTAAAATAAAAGAGTTGAACTTGATGGTCTCTGAAGTCTCTTCCATCTCTAGTTGTATGATCAGCTCCAAACAGATGTCCAAAGGATGAGCCATTTGTATCTTCTCAAAGGTTACCTTATATGTATTTTATGTACTACGTATGTGTCTTGTGTATTTTATGTACATATTCTCTCTCCTATTAGAAGTTCCTTAGGAGGAGAACTATTTCTTTTCTTTGTCTTTGTAACCCCAGCCACTAGGAAAGTTCCTTGTTCACAGTCGGAGTTGAATAAATGCTTGCTAGTTGACTACAATATTGTATATTCAGGACTGTAAGGAATAGAAGTCACTGAATCTATTCCTCTCATTTGATAGGTGAGAAAACTGAGGTCCACAGAGCTTGTAGGACTTCATAAGATTATGGGTTTAAAGTAAAGAAGGCCAGCAAAGACCATCTAGTCAACTTCCTCATTTTATATGAGAAGACCCCATAAAAGCAAGCTCTTGCTACCGATGCACTACTAAATGGTTCAACACCAAAAAGTGACACCATTTTATCAGTGGAAATAACATAAAGAAGAGCCCTTATCATCTGCTTTGTCACTCAGTAGCACTAAGAACTATTATATATATATATATAATTTTATAGATATTTTAACATATATAATTTTATAGATATATATAATATACTAACATATTAATATATTAGTATATTATCATATAATGTTATATATTAAAACACAATATATAACATTTTATATTAGTATATTATCATATAATGCTATATATAGTAATATATAACAATATATGATATTATATACTAGTATATTATTATATAATGTTATATATTAAAACATATAATATTATATTATATAATAATATGTTATTATATAACTTTATCTATTATAAGTATAACCTATATTATAACATTATATGTTATAACATATATAACATATAACATATAATTATAACATATGTTATATAATTATATATTATATAACATTATATATTATAAGATATAATATATAACATTATGTAATAATGCATAATATATAACATTATATATTATAACATATAATATATAACATTACATAATAATGCATATTATTATATAACATATATTATAATATATACTATATAACATTACATAATAATATACTATGTAAGGGATAGAAATGTGAGGGGTTAATATAAAAGGTTGTACTAGATTATTTAGGAGTAGGGTCACCAGGAATTTTAATCAAATTCCAGAGATTTATTTTAACAATTTATTTATAAAAATATTATTTATAATTCATAAATTTATAAAAATATGTTGAGTGAAAGTAAGAAAATCAGAGAGAGGATAGGGTAAGATATCTAACCCAACACACTAAGTATTTTGCTCCAACCCCTGGCTCAACCCAGGCAGGGATAATTAGTCCTTAGCAGGATGGGCCTCAGCCTTGACTGAAGACCTGGGGATGCAGGAAGCCTCTCTCAATATGGTAGGTCTTACCTGAGGCTAGTCCCTTCAGAAAATCCAGGAAAGGAGTCAGCCTTTTTCACTCACCCCACAAGGTAGTTTTAAGGAAAGTAGAAGCAGTCCAAGATCTTCAGTCAGAGCTCCTCCAAAGTCAAGTTGAAGGCTAAAGACCAAAAAAAAAGCCCTTCACAGGAAGTTCTTGGCATTTTTAAAGACCATTCCTTTTTGTCACTTCCTGTGACTTCCTTCCATTTTACGTGAACCAATTACAGGTAAAGCTTTGCTTAGGACTGCCCCGGGGGCAGTCAGTCAATTCTAATTCGTCACCCATTATCACACACGTAGGTCACAGACCTCCCCTACTCTAGTGTAAGTGGGGTGTTTATCCTTCTGGTGATTGAATCTAAAAATGGACAGGGGAGAGTTCATTTAATCTTCACAACTAGTACATAATATAATATACTAATATATATTATACTAAGAACCATTGAGACCCTTCCATCTGACTTGGAGCTGAAACTTTCCATATCCCCCATTAGAATGTGCAACTCTTCAAGAATAGGAATTATTTCTTGCCTATCTTTGTACACCACTTAATACAGTGCTTTGCATATAGTCAACATATAATAAAATTGTTTTTCATTCATTCATGAGGAAATAGAGGCCCAAGGAGGCTAAATTACAGGATCTTACTCATATATCTAGTAAGTGTCATAGGTAGGATTTGAACTCAAGTCTTCCTGATACTCTGCTCCCTGTGCCATGGGGCTCCTCTTAGCACTTCTCTCCTCTGTCTCCTTTTTCTCTGCTTCCATTATCTCAGAGAGAGGGAGGAGGGAAAGCTCATGGCTCCAGCAAGAATACTCAAAATGGGTCAAGCTAATTAATGACTTCCAAAACTAGTGTCGTTGACATCAATTCTCTGATTTGACCCAGAAGGGGTCCCGTGAGAGAGTTGCAAAGAGAAGTGGCAGTAATATGGAGGGGGGAAAGGAGTGGGTCTAAGGAAGGAAAGAGAGAGCCTTGGCAGGCCAGGCGACAAACAAAACTCAGCCTATTGTCCTCTGCAAACCATTTCTTGTTCCTCGTCCTTCTTAATGCAGGAGAAAATGGCTCCATCCATCTCCCCGCTGCAGGTCTCGAACTTTACGTCAGAGGAATAGCAGTCACACTGCATGGACTCTAAATGCATCTGCACAACTTTATGTTAAACTGTTCTCTGTTGGCACTTCATAGAGGAAGGCGGATATGAATGGCACCATTGTTCTGAACGCTGAACTACCATTACTGGGATGTGATAGAAATGCTGTCTTAGGGCTGCCCAGTAAAATAGTATTCTTCCACTTAGGAATGGTACCTATGGTCCATTTAGTTTCATATACACAAAGTAATCTCTTTGGTAGTCAAAGTCCCATGAGCCACCCAGAATCCAGAGGAGAAAGAACAGTGTTGCCTAGCAACCAATGGTACATTGCAACACTAGATAAATCGAATCAATATCACTCCAAATATTTAACCCTTGGGTGGGGGGAGGGTGAAAAAAGAAAATCAAAGCAGTGACCATAACTCCTCTCTTTCTCTTTTTTATGCCTCAGTGAGTGGATTTTGTACTTTCATCATCTTTTATGGAAATCTGAAAAAAAAGAGACTGTTATACTAAGAAAGGTATAATGGTTCCAATCCTCCCTGTGTGACCTTGAGTAAGTCACTTAATCTCCTTGAGGCAACTGGATAAGATAGCCTTTTGAGTTTCCCTCTTTCTCTGTATCCATGATACCTTCCTTGTGTGCCTTTGGGAAAGTCATTGAATATCTCAGTGTTCTCATAAGAAAAAATGAGAATATTGGACTGGATGTCTCCTGATGTTTGATCTCTCTCTAGGTCATAAGATAATAGATTTAGAGTTGGAGGCGACTGTTGGGGTTATTCAGATCTCTATTTCATGCATAAGAGATTGCCCTTTCTCCTTTTAGACAATTTGGCCACTGAAAGGGGAAGAAAAAGAAACATTTGTTAATGAAAATTGATGAAATCAGCTTGAAAAGAAATTCTCTCTCTCTCTCTCCCTCCCTCTCTCTCTCTCTCTCTCTCTCTCTCTCTCTTTTTCTCTCTCCTTTTCTGTATCTCTCTCTCTGTCTCTCTGTCTCTGTCTCTCTCTCTGTTTCATTTGTCTCTGTACCTCTCTCTATGTCTCATAAAATGTTGATGAGGGATGAAGACTATTTGGAGAACCTGAAAGGGAACTTCCCCTTCTGATAAATGCACAGAGAGCCCTGTTTAAAGACAGAGCATTGACTGAAATGATGATGGCTGCAGGGCCTTCTGGACCATCACAACTGTTTCTAGAGTTAGGAAGGTTAACTTTCTAACTCAGTAAACTGTTTAAACTAGAAACTATGAAAGGGTCCCTTAAGGACCACAGGGATCATAGATGAGAGAAAAGTGAAATTATTGAGAGAGAGGTGACTGCTGATTTGAGATATTTGAAGACGGAGAGGAAACTATAGGAAAAATCCAGCCAAAAGATTCTTCTTAAGGAACAGAGGAGGAGGAAGTTGAATGCAGGAGAAATTGGAGATAGAAGAGACTGAAAACAATGAGAAAAGCTGCTTGTGGAAAGCAGAATACTACAAACAGGCAGGGCTTTAATCTCTATGACTCCAGTCAATTACTCTGTGATTTCCCACATCAAACACTCTTCCATGACCACTGCTCCTCTAGATTATTTTACCCCTTTAATTTTTAAGTTCTTTAAAAATTGAGCATGTCTATCCTTTTGTATTTGGATTCCCACAAAGTACTTGGCACACAGTACACACTTAATAATTGGTTTTTCATCCATTCATCCATGTATCCACCCATCCATCCATTCATTCATAATGATTTGCATATACTGTTTACTCAATAAATGTTTTTTGAGGTGACCAAGTGGCTTAGTAACCCTCTGAGGGTTCTCAATGAGAGGGCAAGAGTTTGGGATGAAAAAAATTGTTCATGATATTTTAAGGAATTAAATAATTTCAAAGGATATTATATTAAATATTACATGTGTATATTATGTTATTATACACATACTACATTTAGATCTCTAGGTGTAATTTATACATATGTAATTGCCTTGAAGGATGTTGTTGTTGAAAGAGGTTTGAGGAACAAAAAACAATGGAATCCACTGCCATAGAGGGTAAAACCCACAGGTTACAGAGCGAAGTTCTGAACCCAGTTCTCCCAACTCTAGTTTCAGTATTCTTTCCACACCTCTGGGTTTCCATTTGCCTTAAAAATAACTAATGAATGAATTGATCTAACTTTATCAACAATTTGAACAAAAACAGAGAAGGGATGATTATCAAATTGGCAATGACACCTGTTAGGAGAGATGGCAAATTAAGAGAGCTCGCTAATATATTAAGTGATAGAATCCAGATCTCAAAAAGAAAAAATACCAGTAGGTTGGAATGGAGAGTCAAAGCCAATCTGAAATATAATAGAAATAAAGGTGAAGTTTTGCATCCAGGTGCCTGAAGGTCAACAGGACAAGTATGTAATGAGGGAGACTTCATATCAAAGCAGCATCGATGGACCAAAGAGCAATGTGTCAGCGGAGCGCCATGACGATCACATGTATTGAATAAAAGAGATGGTCCTGTTGTACTGCATGCTAAACATAGAATCATCTACTGAGGAATGGAGGGAATTTAAGAGACCATCTAGGCCAGTCCCTTCAATTTATAGAAGAAGAAACTGAGTCCTTTGGAGATTTGCCCAAGGTCATATAGATAATCATTCAGGAAGTCAATCAACACCTATTAAGCTCTTACTACATGCTGTGAATTTTAGATTTACTCCACCCTGCTTAGTCTTTAGAATTCTAGAACTGTACTAAATGGTGAAATATAAAGGAAGACGAAAAGATGGTCTCTATCCTTGGGAGTTCATTTTCTGATGGGAGAGAGAACATGCAAATAACTCTATACATACAAGATATATATAGCCAATTAAAAGTAATATCAGAGGAAGACACTAGCAACTGGGGGAGTGGATGGGAAGCAGCACAGGGGAGTGGAGGGACAGGCTTCCTGTAAACGTGAGCTCTGAGATGCATCTTCAAACAAACCAGGAAAGACCAAGAGGCCAAGGTGAGACGGCAGAGCATCTCTCACCTGAAATATGAAGTGTCATTTTGGATGTTATACTTGGAGAAGTAAATGGGATGCATGGATCCTAGGATCCTAGACTGAGGTCTAGGTGGAATGTTAGAATCCGCTCATTATATGGATGACCCAGACTTGAACTTAGGAAGAGAGATCTTCCTGACTCCACACCAACACTCTATCCAATGCTGCCCAAAATAGAGTGTGTATAAATGATAATAATTAGTAATATACACTATATATATTATAGCTAAAAAGCTAGGTAGCACCATGGATAGAGTGCTCAGCCTGGAGTCATGAAAACCTGAATTCAAATCCATTCTCAAACACTTACTCGCTGTGTGATCCTGGACAAGTCACTTCACTCTGTTTACCTCAGTCTCTTCATCTGTCAAATAAGGGAGAAGGATTTGGCAAACAACTCCAGCATTTCTGCCACGAAAACCTCAAAGGGGGTAGCAAAGAGTTGGACATGACTATTAATTACTCAACATAAAAATGTGTGTATGTATATATAATATTCAATATATTACATCTCTCTATATTTCTTTTATCTTTTTATTTAACTGTATGGATACCTAACATGACTGGATATGCATAAGGAAAATAAGGTTTCAGAGAAGGGAGATAGATGACTTATCCAAGATCATAAGATTGTAAATAGCAGAGCTGGGATTCGAACCTACATCCTCTGCCTCCAAAGGGTGTGTTCTTTTCACTGTACAGCACTACTCATACGTCCCTGCTAAATACTACTGCAAAAATTTAAGATTCAACTCAATGAAATCCTTGAATCCCAAAGTTGGAGCTGGAAGGGATCTAGGATTATTTAGTTTAGTGTTGACTCAGGTGCGACACACATGCAGAGCCGACACTTGGGGAGCAGCTCCGTTCCCCCTCTTCCCAGCACCTGAGAATATGTTTTTGCATGTCCCATCTCTCTGTCCAGCTGCTCAAAGAGAAGACTTCCTCCCTCCACTCTCTGGGGTAATGCAGGGGGCTCATGAGCAGCTTGAAGTTGCAGTTTGGGCACCCAAACTTGAAAACCTTTGCCAGTGCTGATCTAGTCCAATCTCTTCCATTTATACATAAGGAAAATGAGATTTCAGAGAAGGGAGGTGACTTATCCAAGATCATAAGATTATAAATAGCAGTGCTGGGATTCTAACCTAAAGTGTGTGTTCTTTTCACTGTACAGCATTATTCATAGGTCCCTGCTCTCATTTGTAGGGGCTTGGTGTCATTGAGCAAGTCATTTAACTTCCGAGTCTCAGTTTCCTCGTCATTAAAACAAGACATATGACTGGATTACCTTTGAAGTGTCGTTCAGTTCTAAATCTATGATCCTACTTTTATCATCTCTTCTCATGACTCCACACTAAAGGCCTTCCATAATTGCTGCATACAGTAGACACTCTATAACAGCTCACAATGGACACTGATTTAATGCTTTGATATTATTGATTATTGATATATTGATAATTTGGGTCAATATGCTCATTGATAAAGAGAGTGACTAGTGAGGAAGCCAAATCAAGGCTTCCATGTCCACTCACAGAATGAGAGCTCTGAGCAGCCTCTGTCTCTTCCCCTTCCAAGATCACCAACCTTGAAAGAAGCCAATTAAAGTCAAAGAGGGAAGCCAGAGCAGCTCTGAAGGTTGTTCCGGTCTCCTCCAGCCTGCTTCTCGCTTTTTTGGGGGGCTTCTACGCCAAAGGGATGCTCCCTGGTCAACATGAGTCAATACTGGCAAATTTCCTTAGTTCTCGTTACCCAGCTTCACAAAAAGGAACCTGGAAGCGAGCTTGGGGGTTCTTCACAATGCCAGCCTAGGGCAGGCTCACTGTTGCCCTGGTGCTGTGTGTGTGTGTGTGTGTGTGTGTGTGTGTGTGTGTGTGCATAGCACTGGAAGGGATTGATTTTATCTGTACCCTTGTGAAAGGAAGAAATTGAAAGGAAAACTGCTTTAGAAGAATTTACAAGCTGAGAGAAACTGACCCAAACTATAGTAAACGGGAAGATTATTTCCTTCTCTCCTCCTCATCTCTTTTCTCCTGCCTTCCCACCCCTAAGCCAATTGATAGATTCCTGCCTAAAAAACCTAAGACAGTCCGACATGACTGAAATGACCAGACAAGAGAAGCAGCTAGTGAAGCAGTGGATAGAGTAGCCAGTATAGAGCTGAGATGGCTCATTTTCATGAGTTCAGATCCAGCTTCAGACACTTACTAGTTATGTGATCCTGCCTGGGCAAATCACTTAACCCTATTTTCCTCAGTTTCCTCATCTGTAAAAAAAAAAAACTAGAACAGGAAATGGCAAAACATTGCAGTATCTTTGCCAAAAACAAACAAACAAACAAATGGCATCACAAAGACTCAGACATGACTGAAAAATGATTGAACAACAATCTTTATCTTTTTTCATTTAAACTCTTACCATCTGTCTTGGAGTCAATACTGTGTATTGGCTCCAAGGCAGAAGAGTGGTAAGGGCTAGGCAATGGGGGTCAAGTGACTTGCCCAGGGTCACACAGCTGGAAGTGCCTGAGGTCACATTTGAACCCAGGACCTCCCATCTCTAGGCCTGGCTCTCAATTTACTGTGATGCCCAGCTACCCCCATGAAAAATGATTGAACAACAGTCTTAAAGATCATCAAGGTCATTTTACAGATGAGGAAACAAGACCACAGACCTTAAGTGATTCATCACAGGTCACCACAGATTAATAACACTAGTTCTGGGTTCTAGACCTGACTCTGCTACTAATGGAAAGCAGCAAATATCAGGTAGAAAGGATACTGACTTCAGAGTCAAAGGGCACAAGGTGAACATTTATTAAACATTTACTATGTTCCATGCACTATCGCAAGCAATGAGAACTCAAAGATAAAATAGTACTTGACACCCAAGAGCTTCCGTTCTATCAGGAGAGACCACCACAAAATATCTATCTGTCTATCTATCTATCTATCTATCTATCTATCTATCTATCTATCTATCTGTCTGTCTGTCTGTCTGTCTATCTATCTATTTATCTACTCATTTGCCCATCTGTCCATCTATCTATCCATCCATAAATCCTATCTATCTATCTATCTATCTATCTATCTATCTATCTATCTATCTATCTATCTATCTATCTATCTATCTATCTATCTATTTATCTGCTCATCTGTCCATCTATCTATCCATCCATAAATCCTATCTATCTGTCTGTCTGTCTGTCTGTCTATTTATCTACTCATTTGCCCATCTGTCCATCTATCTATCCATCCATAAATCCTATCTATCTATCTATCTATCTATCTATCTATCTATCTATCTATCTCTATCTATTTATCTATCTTTCTATTTATCTACTCATCTGCCGATCTGTCCATCCATCCACCCATCTATCTATCTATCTATCTATCTATCTACTCATCTGCCCATTTATCTATCTATATAATATATGTATGTATGCATGAAATATATTAAAAATGGATGCACACAAGGTCATTCCAAGTCCTACCTCTGCCATTCACAATCAATGTGACTTTAGCAAGTCTTTTAGCCTCCCATTAAAGTAAAGGCTCTTCCACAAGAATGTAAACTCCTCAAGGACAGGGACGATTTTTGACTTTCTCTGTGTCTCCAAGGGCCTGATCTGATACATGATAAGCACTTAATCAGTGCATGTGGACTGACTATGTCTTTGGGCAACAGTTTCCTCATAAAATGAGACGAGGAGTTCTCCTGGAATCTGATTCAACCTTAGAGGTCTGCTAGTCTAACCTCTTCCTTTCACAGAGGAAGAAATGGAAGCTTAGAGGTTACATGTCATGCCAAGGTCAAAGTAGGTCCCTTCTGGTTTCTTATGTCCCTTAAAGCTCTAGATCTTTGAGCCTACCAGTTACGTCCTCTGACTGGGTCTTAGTTTCCTCATCTGTAAAATGGACAATGAAGAAGGGGAAAGAAGAAAATAAACTATTATCTCTTAACCCCCTTGCTGCAGCTCCAAATTCTATGTGGTGATATATTCCAAAGTGGCAGGAAACGGGCACTTAACCCACCCTGGTGACAAATGCCAGGTCTGTTGTTCCCAGTTTCCTTGTTGAAAGGTTTAAAGAAAGAAAACCATCTTTTCATCACCTCCCTCAGTGCCAGGGGGATGACTGAATGGAATGGCCTTGGTCTTTTCCAGCTTGACAGTCTAGGATTAGCTTTTTTCGGGAGCTATAGCCTTGGGTATTGTTTTCTTTACTTTGTGAATCAATAGTCTCTCTGGGAATGCTTGACTCTTTAGGCAAGAGTAGACAGGTGCTTACATCTCTGGATTTTAAAAAGTACAAAACTCTCCATTAACAAATCATAAATGGGATGTGATTGTTTGTATTACAATAGGGCTCTTGTTTACACATCAGTAAAGACTTGAAAGATTCAGCCTGGGGGATAGGGTAGAGGAGGAGGGGAGAGAGAAGCTGATAAACTCAAGTGGATTTTTGATTTAATGCTAGTAGGAACCTCAGATGCATCTAGTCCAGTGATGGCAAACCTTTTAGAGATGGAGTACCAGGTCCCACCCCCAGACCAAGTGCCGTGCCTGCTCAAACCCCAGAGACTGAGTGCTGTGCCCCACCTCCACTCCACCCCATCCCCGACCCCCTCTTTACCCCAGACAGGGTAGGGAGGAAGCACTCCTATTGGGCTGCTGGGTGGAGGGGCAGGTGATGTGAAAAAAATGTCATCATGTGCATGTGGAAAAAGAGAAGGGTGGCATATGTGTCCACAGAGAGCTCTTTACATACCATCTTTGGCACCTGTGCCATAGGTTCGCCATCACTGATCTAGTCCAATATTCTCATTTTACAGATAAGGTAAGTGAGGCCCAAAAGGCCAAGTGACTTATTTATGGCCACCCAGGTAGTCAATGCCAGAATCAGAATTCAAACCCATGTCTTCTGACTCCTAATCCAGCACTCTCTGGTCCAGGAGATGAAACAGAACTCCAGAAAGATCAGCTGGGCTTGGAGTCAAACAATTTGTCCCTTCCTACCTATGAGGCCATCAGCAAGTCAATTAAGCCCTGGGCCTTCATGTCCTCATCTGTAAAAGGAAGAGATTAAGTGAGAAGGCCTCTGAGGTCTTTCTATCTCTAGAACTAGGACTCTCAGTCATTTCCCCAGAATCAGTTCTAATTAGAAAATCAGTGAGAAATAAAGATAAATAGAGTAGCAGGCCTAAAATCAGAAGGACTTGGCTTCATATCTGGCCTCAGACACTTCCTAGATATATGACCCTGGGCAAGTCACTTAAGCCTGTTTGCCTAGCTGTTGTTGCTTTCCTGTCTTGGGCAGAATTGATATCAAGGTAGAAGGGTTATTTTTTTAAATGAAGTTAAAAATCTATTACTGAAATAATTCTTATTTCTGCTTTCCTATTTGGAAGGTGGAGATGGAAAGAATGTTCCTAGCATACAAAGGTGAGAAGGCAGAAAACAAAGAACAAACTGGCTAGTTTGACTAGATCAGAGGTTCTTAATTTGTGGTCTGTGAACTTTTTAAAAAAATATTTCACTAAATGGCATTTTGACAGAAATAGTTTCTGTTGTAATCTGATAGACTTGATTTTATATATTTAAAAACATTTTGAGACAGGGTCTCTAGGCATCACCAGACTTTCAAAGGGGTCCAGAACACATGCGTGCACATACTTACACTTTAAGAATCCCTGGGTTGGGGAGCAGCTGCTTAGTTCAGTGGATTGAGAGTCAGGCCCAGAGATGGAAGGTCCTGGGTTCAAATATGGCCTCAGACACTTCCCAGGTGTGTGACCTTGGCCAAGTCACTTAACTCCCATTGTCTAGCCTTTACCACTCTTCTGCCTTAGAACCAATACCCAGTATGGATTCTAAGATGGAAGGTAAGGGTTTAAGGGGGGAAAAAAGAATCCCTGGGTTGGACCAATAAGGTTGGGAAAATAGATTGGAGTCAAATTTTGAAGACCTTCAAGGGTAACATAGAAGTGTGTCTTCTTTTCCTAAAGGCAGCAATAGGCTGCCCCTAAAGATTCCTGAGCAGTTATTATAGAACAAGAAAAATCAGCAGATCTGTAGTCAAAGGAAGTGGGCTCAAATTTTAGCCTTCTTCAGTTCTTTGATCTCTCTGCAGCTTTGGACATTGTTGGTCATTCTTTCCTCCTTAATCCTCTCTTCTCTCTAGCTACCCTTCTCTCTTGGTTCTCCTCCTACCTCTCTGACAACCCCTTCTCTGTCTCCTTTGCTGGATCCTCATCCAGATCAGGCCCTTCAACCACAGGCATCCCTCAAGAAGCACCATCTTCTCTTTTCCCTCTAAACTACTTCACTTGGAGACCTCATCAGCTCCCATGGATTTAATGACTTAGATCTAACTTTCTTGCCCCAGTCTATCTCTCTACCGGACTCCAATTTCACATCTCCAACTGGGTATCTAGAAGACATCTTAAATTCATCATATCCAAAATTGAACTCATTATCTTTCCTTTTAAATCCTCCCTTTCTCCTACCTTCCTAATTATTGTAGAGGGCAACACCTCCCTCCCAATCCCCCAGGCTTTCAACCTAGGAGTCATTATGGATTCCTCACTATTCCTCACTAACCCTCCAATCCCAATCCAAGCTGGGTACCAAAGCCTGTGGATCTCATCTTTGCAGCATCCTTTGATGCTCCTTTTCTCCCCAGGTACTGCCACCACTCTAGTGAAGACCTTCATCACCTGGACTACTTGCAATAGCTGTTGGAGAATCTGCCTACCTCCTAGCCTCTCCCTACTCTAGTCCATCCTCCATTCAGCTTGCAAAGTAATCTTCCTAAGGTATAGATCAGTTCATGTCACAAACCCCCACCCCTACTCAATAAACTTCAATGGCTTCCTATTACCTCCAGAATCAAATACAAATTATGGTTTGGCATTCGAAGCCCTTCTTAACCTGCCCCCTGCCCTCTACCTTTCCAGACTTCAGACACTATATTTCCCCAGCATACACTCTTTGATCCAGTCACGCTGGCCTCCAACAAGACCCTCTGTCTCTGTTCTGAACATTTTCACTGGCTCTCCTCCATGCCTGCCTGGACTGCTCTCCCTCCTGTGCTCTGACCAATGACTTGCCTGGCTTCCAATCTCACATCCTATAGGAAACT
This sequence comes from Monodelphis domestica, assembly GCF_027887165.1. Lineage (NCBI taxonomy): Eukaryota > Metazoa > Chordata > Mammalia > Didelphimorphia > Didelphidae > Monodelphis > Monodelphis domestica. The sequence goes on along the minus strand of NC_077228.1, from coordinate 518,790,092 downwards.
TCCCCAATTCCTCTTCATTCCAATGCCTTCCTTCTGTTCATTATTTCTTCTTTATCTTGCATGTGGCTTCCTCTGTATATATTTGTTTATATTTTATTCCACCCACCCACCCCCATTAGATTCTAAGCTCCTCGAAGACAGGAACTATAGTTTGCCTTTTTTTTTTTTTGGTATCTCCATCTCTTAATAAATGCTTATTGACTGGCTTTCTACCTCTGCCACCTTATATGGAGCAGTGAGTGAAGTCCAAGGCCTGAAAAATGTCTCCAGGACTGACCCTAGAACCGTTGTACCACCTAGCTGTCCCTTTCAGAAGGTCTGTGTTCAAAGCTTACTGTCAGAATGACCTTGAATGAGTCCCTTAACCTCAAAGGGGTAGTTTCCTCCTCTGCAAAATAGGAGAGCTGAACTTGTTGTTATTGTTGACCTCTGATGTCCCCTCCACTTCTAAATCTATCATCCTATGACCACAGTAAGCCTCAGTTTCTTAATCTGTTCCATAAAGAGTTCAGAGTAATTCACCTCTGAGGTGGCTTCCAGTCCTGATCTAGTATCCTGTGACCTCACGAGGCTTCAGTTTCCTCATCAATAAAATGAGAGAGTTGCACTATATGACCTCTGAAGTCCACTGAAGCTCTAAAAGTACCAACCAGCTGTGCCCCTGCCTAAGTATATGCCTGCTTACACTTGGGTCCTTCTCATTCCCTTCACTAGTGGCTGCATGATGGTATACCAGCAACTCCGCCCATCTTGCCAATTGCTCCAATATGCCAGGGAGAAAGGGTGATGAGATAGAAAGTTAGAACGGGCAGGGACTGGTGCCAACTGCCTGGGCTAAAGAACAAAGCAGAAGGGAGGCTCGAAAATCCACCTTTTCCTCCAAGCATTGATATCAGCACTTGGTGCCATCACCAGCCTCTGCTGATACACTTTTTGCCCTACATTCCCCCTTGATTTAACTGCAAATCATCCTAGAGAAATTACAACCTGTCTTAATGCTTTCCATCTACTAATTATTTCCTTTTTATCCTGTGTATGTTGTTCTTCAATCATTTCATCCATATCTGACTCTTCATTACCCCATTGGGGTTTTCATAGCAGAGATCCTATAGTGGTTTGCCATTTTCTTCTCCAGTTCATCTGATAGATGAGGAAACTGAGGCAAATAGGGTTAAGTGACTTGCCCAGGGTCATACAACTAGTAAGCATCCGAGGCCAGATTTGGATTCTTCTTCCTGATTCCAGACCCAGTGCTTGATCCACCTTCAGTAATGGCAAACCTTTTAGAGACCTCAGAGACTGAGTGCCCAAACTGTAACCCTCATGCCACATATGAGCCTTACCCTGCTTTACCCCATACAGGGGAGGGAAGAAGCACTCCTATTAGGCTGCTGGGCATAGGGGCGGATCATGTAAGAAATGTCTTCAGGTGCTGTGGAGAGGGGGAAGGGAGCAGCCCCCTCCAGCACACTCTGGCACATGTGCTATAAGTTTGCCAACATGGATCTAGCTGCTCCCATCCTGTGAATACTTTGTTTTGTATCAATATGGCTTACATTAGATTGGAAGCCCCGCAAGGGCAGGGACTATCTTTTGGCTCTTTGTGTACCCCCAGTGCTTGGTACAGTGCCTGGCATATAGCAGGTGCTTAATAAATGTTTAGTGATCAAGTTAGTGACAAGGGTCAAGAGAATCAGAGCTAAATGGAAAGAGAAGACCAGACTCAAGCAAAATGTTTACAGCATCAAATGAAACCTTTGGGGAGTAGGAAGATCACCTGTCTTCTCAAAACAAGGATGATGAAGGGCAAGCTTTGCCCAAGGCAGTTTTAATTACATTAACCTCTGGGCAGCTCATGGAAAGAGCAGAAAGGATGATTGTGGACACTTAAATAAACCACCGGGTTTGTGAACAGGCTCTGGGAGATTTTAAAGAACATTCAGTTTCTTCCTGGAAAATGATAATTACCTGTTACCTAGAAAAAGCAGGTAGGTCACTGGGTGGAGGGGAAGGAAGGAAGGAAGGAGAGAGGGAGGAGAGAACAGCAATTTAATTTTCAGTCCACATGTATCAACACAAAATTGAATTTCCTGTATAATTAGCCAAAATAGCTATATGAAAGGGGAAAAGGTGAGGAAGCCACTATGTCTCTCCCACCAGGCCCTGCCCAAGTACATGCCAATTGATCATTCAGATCCATCAGTGTTAATCAACCCTTTTTGAAAATGACTCAGCTGCCTGAGCTTCTCTTCCCTGGAAGTGATCAAGGCTCTCAGCAGAAAGTGGAGAGATTGACTGCTCCCAGCCCAAAGCAGTCTCTTCTGTCTGTAAGCTGTGATTATGCAAGGGTTAGATAACCACTCATTGGCAGGAGTGAGTCACTGCCTGGTCTCAGCATCCTTTGGAGCCTGCTCTAGACAGCTTTCTTTTCCATTAAGCATTCAGGGGAGAGCAGGGTCATAGATCTGGGGCTGGATGAAAGCATAGAAGCCACTGAGTCTAATGCTTCCACTCCATTTTAGAGAAGGAGAAAACTGGGGCAGCTAGGTGGTGCAATAGATAAGAGTGCTGGGTAGAACCTGAGTTCAAATCAAGCCTCAGACACTTACTAATTTACCAAAAGCAACTTTAACTACATTCACCTCTGGGCAGCTCATGAGAAGACCAAAAAGGATCATTGAGCTTGTGAACAGACTCCAAGAGATTTTAAGGGGCATTCAGATACTTCCTGGAAAATGATCTGTTATGTAGTTAGCAAAAAAAAAAAATAAAAGTTATTAATTGTGTGGCCCTGGACAAGTCACTTAACTCTATTTGCCTCCGTTTCCTCATTTGTCAAATGAGCTGGAGAAGGAAATGGCAAACCATTTTACTCTCTTAGCTGTGTGACCCTGAACAACTCACTCAACCCTGTTTGTCTCAGTTTCCTCATCTGTCAAATGAGCTAGAGAAGGAAATGGCAAATCATTCTACTCTCTTAGCTGTGTGACCTTGGACAAGTCACTCAACCCTGTTTGTCTCAGTTTCCTCACCTGTCAAATGAGCTGGAGAAGGAAATGGCAAACCATTCTACTCTCTTAGCTGTGTGACCCTAGACAAGTCACTCAACCCTGTTTGCCTCAGTTTCCTTGTATGTCAAATGAGCTAGAGAAGGAAATTGCTTACCATTCATTCTACTCTCTTAGCTGTGTGACCCTAGACAAGTCACTCAACCCTGTTTGCCTCAGTTTCCTCGTATGTCAAATGAGCTAGAGAAGGAAATTGCTTACCATTCATTCTACTCTCTTAGCTGTGTGACCCTAGACAAGTCACTCAACCCTGTTTGCCTCAGTTTCCTCGTATGTCAAATGAGCTAGAGAAGGAAATTGCTTACCATTCATTCTACTCTCTTAGCTGTGTGACCCTGGACAAGTCACTCAACCCTGTTTGCCTCAGTTTCCTCACCTGCCAAATGAGCTGGAGAAGGAAATGGCAAACCATTCTACTCTCTTAGCTGAGTGACCCTGGACACGTCACTCAACCCTGTTTGCCTCAGTTTCCTCGTATGTCAAATGAGCTAGAGAAGGAAATTGCTTACCATTCATTCTACTCTCTTAGCTGTGTGACCCTAGACAAGTCACGCAACCCTGTTTGCCTCAGTTTCCTCATCTGTCAAATGAGCTAGAGAAGCAAACAGCCAACTACTCCAGTGACTCTGCCCCGAAAACTCCTAATGGGGCCACAAAGAGTCAGACATGACAGAACAACGATGTTATTTATGCTGTGCTGATCTTAAACAAAGGGGACAACTGTTGTAAATGGAAAGAAAAGTCCCAAGTACCCTAAAATATTGATAGCAGGACTTTTTGTGATAACAGAGAACTAGAAACAAAGAAGGCATCCATTGATTAGGAGAGCGACACACACAATGACTACAACAATGTAAAAGGAAAAGAACAATAAAACAATATTGAATTCAAATTAATTATAATGACTAAGCCTGGCCTCACAGAAGAGAGTTGAGAGAATGTATCTTGGCGCCCCATCATTGCCTAAGTGGGGATGATGGCTGTGGCTAGGATCATAGATCAATAGTTAGAAGGAACCTCAGTGGTCATCTAGTCCCACCTCATGATTTTTTAATTAATTATTAAATTGCTTTTTCCCCCTCTTTCTTTTTTAATCTTTGCTATAAGAGACGGCTCCCTGGGTAGGGAGAATGGAGGAATATGGTGAGAACTGAGGGTGCCATAAAGACAAAAGGCATCTATCAAAAATAAAGTCGGAATGGGGAGGCTGAGAGGAGGCATGGCCATCTATGGGAATTTCAACTAGCCAGTTGGAATGAGCAATGGAATGTTGGCTGCCCATACAGCTGGCTGCAGTACCTAAGTGCATCGATGCTTGACTCGAATAGCTCTCAGCCTTTAGTGTTATCATACAAATGTTAGGTTGGAAAAGTAGATAAATTGATTTTCCATTCCTCTCATTCTGGCCTCTTCTTTCTCATTGACGCTGGAGCGACAGATCCCATTACTAACATAACAGTCCTTAATGCAAACATGTCATTTCACTAGCTAAAGAACAATCCTCTTTAAACTTAAATAATCTGCTGAGCTTTCCCCAAATTCCACCTATACAAAAGAGTACTGGGAGATTGAGGGGCTCCATCACCGACCATTGGTACGGGCTTCTTCCTTCTCTCTTTCTCGCCTTTTCTGAGTTGATTTGACTGGGAAATGAAGGAAGAGTCAGAAAGTTTACATCCAAATTAAAAACGGAGGGAGCTGAGCTCCAACCTACGTTAGACAACCTACTCAAGGCCAAAGGATGATTAGAACCCAGGGCTTTTGTAAAACAAAGAGACTTCTGGCTTTTGTTTTCCTTTCCCTGCTCACATTTCTATCTTTCAATAGAGAAATCATAAATATTTGGTTTGATGAAAACAAAGAGCATCTCCCCAATTTGCACAGAATTATCAACATATCAACATGGGACTTGGGGTCCCACCACATGGACCTGTTAGAAGAGAAATCAGGGTTCCAATATACAATTCCTTGGAATCAAAGGAAATGCCACGTGTGGCAAATAATTAGCATTAGAAATTCTGGGTGAGATAGACTTTGGTAGAGAATAAGGGGCTTGGAGCTCTCAAAAGCCCAAGAGGTATTAAAAATACCAACCAATTTCCATGAGATTTACTACTCTATATCCATATACAGGCTCTTTGTACCCAACTTGACATGGAGTCTTCCAAGATTGCATTGGTCTGATCAATCGCAGTTGAACACACCCATATGTTGACCCCAATAGTGATGTCATTTAGTATTCCTTGTGCATGAAGGACAACCAACCAACCTATACAAGATAAGGGAGGTAGTACAGCATGGTGGAATCAATCCTAGCTAAACACTTATTGGAGTCAGAGGACCTAGGTTCAAATTCTGCCCTGCAACTTAACTCCCCTCCTGACTGTGGACAAGTCACTTAACCTCATGGGTCTTGGTTTCCCCATCTGTAAAAAGAGGGGATTAAACTAGATGACTCTAGATTTTCTTCTAACTCTAAATATGTGGGTCTATGACATGTCAGTGCCTTTAAAGCAGTTTCTTACTGTGGCATCCATGAATTTTTTTTCAAATATTTTGATAACTATGTTGTTATTCAGTCATTTCAGTCATGTCTTACTATTCATGACACCATCAGAGATTTTCTTGACAAAATTCCTGGAATGAGTTGCCTTTTCCTTCTCCAGCTCATTTTATAAAATGAGGAAACTGAAGCAGACAGGGTTAAGTGACTTGCCCAGGGTCACACAGACAGTAAGTATCTAAGTCTTCCTGACTACCGGCCCAACATTCTATCTACTGTGCCAAAGATATTTCAATATAATCAGTTGCCTTAGCAATCCTGTGCATTTTATTTTATACAGTGCAGAACATTATTCTGAGAAGGAGGCCATGGACTTCTGCAGGCTGTCAAAGAGATCCATGACTCAATAAAAGTAAAGGACCTTGTTTTCGACCCATCTTCTTCCCTCAAAGACTTCTTTCCACTTACATGGCCACCAGTCCAGTCCAGGCCCTTGTCACTTCTTCCCCTGCTCCTATAATTATCCTTCCGATTTGAAATGAACCCGAAATCAACTGATATTTCCTTCCACCCAAGTCCTCCATTTACACTGGATAAATGGCCCAGTGGGGCTTGCTCCCTTTTAGGGATGAGTACCTCAGTCAGACAGGTCAGTCCCTGGGCTGGACGGAACAACTAGGCTGCTGCAGCTGCTGCCCTGGCTCAAGCAAGTGATTTGACCCCTGGGCTCTTCAGGATAGGTGGTATCTCCTCCAGAACAATCATTCCTTCAGACTCCGGGCAACTCAGCTTCACCACCTGTGGCCTCTTCTGGGTTACTGTGTTCATTTCGTTGGAATGGTCCAGTGTTCTTGTCTTTTCAGTAAGCCAGTGGCCTTAGCCTAAAGTGGATCCCTCCTCTTTGAGTCCTTCAGGGTCTCAACTCTTGAGTTTTCTCACCTCCAGGCAAGCAACAGAAGAAACCTAGCCTCTCTCAACTCTTACTGGTTCAGATCTAGTTAGCTCAGTAATGGACACATCCTAGCTAATGGAGATCAACTAGTTCCATTTCCGAGATTCCCATTGGACTCTCAGTAGCTGGAAACAACAGTCTGGAGGCCATTTGTATCCTGATGTAAATTCATTGTCTTGACCAGATTTTTCATAGGTAATTGAGCTATTCAAGCCCCAGCCCTATTCTCCTGTTCTAGAGAACACTTTCATTTCATTATATCTGGAAGGGCTTTCTTCTTTACATTTCAAAGGCTTCTGTCTTTTTCCCTAAAGACCTTCAGTTTTGTTACAGCCTAAAGGTAGCACACAATAAACATGTCAGCTGTTGTTATTGTTTATTTAAACTGGGAAAGAGTTTTCCACAGAAATGCGCCCCCAGACATCTGGGTTTAGCCATGTATTTATTATTTGACAGCTTGTAGCAATGACTTGGGTGAAGGTATAGGGTGACTACATGCTTGTGCAGACTTCACAAATGACCCGGAACTAAGAGGGGTGGATAACCCAGTGGGTGATACATCACAGATCCAAAGGGATTGCCGTAGGACAGAATTGTTGACTGGCTCAAATAAGAAGAATCTTAATAAAAAATGTAAAGGATTCACTTCACAGGTTTCAGATGGGAGAGCCATGGATAGATGTCAGTTATAGGAAAGAATCATATGTTGGAATCCTATTGTGCTCAAAGGAATAATAAAGTGGAGGGATTCCATGTGAACTGTAATGAACTCCAGGAAACGATACAGAGTGAGAGGAGCAGAACCAGGAGAACATTGTACACAGAGATGGATACATTGTGGTACAATCAAATGTAATGGACTTCTCTACTAGCAGCAATGCAATGACCCAGGACAATTCTTGAGAAAGAACACCATCCACATCCAGAGAAAGAACTGTGGGAATGGAAATACAGAAGAAAAACGACTGCTAGATCACATGGGTTGATGGGACTGTGATTGGGAATATAGACTCTTAGCAATCACCTTAGTGCAAATATCAGTAATATGGAAATAGATCTTGATCAGTGACACATGTAAAACCCAGTGGAATTATACATTGGCTACGGAGGGGGTGGGAGGAGGGAAAGGAAAGAATATGATCTATGTAGCCATGGAAAAATATTCTTAATTAATTCAAATTCAAAAAAGAACTATATTATTTTTGCTTAGCTTCTTTGTTTGTAATTGATAGCAAAAAAAAAAAAGTAGATTTTAGCTTTATGTTGGAAGATTTTCCTAACAATTAATGATCCAAATATAAATGAAGGGGGCAGCTGCATAGTTCAATGGGTTGAGAACCAGGTCTAGAGACCAGAGGGATTCAGTTGGAATCTGGCCTCAGACACTTCCTAGCTATGGGACCCTGGACAAGTCACTTAACCTCCCATTGCCTAGCCCTTACCACTCCTCTGCCTTGGAATCAATACACAGTACTGATTCTAAGGTGGAAGGTCAGGGGTTTTAAAAAGCAATAATAAATTAAATAAATTTAAATGGAAATGCCTCAAAGGGTAATGGATTTCTCCTTCCTGGTGGACTTCAAGGAAAGGTTAGCCACTTGGTTGGCCCTTTATACAGTACATGGTAAAGGGAATCCATGTTCAGGAAGAGGTTAAACAAGATGGCAGCTGAAATACCAAGACTCTACATTGTCAAACACTTACTAGTTATGAAGTAATTATGTTAGCTATATCATGTTAGCTATCAGAGATTCATTTTCTTCCACTGGAAAATGGGCAGATTAATATTTGCCTCACAGGCTTGCAAACCTTTAGAAAGTCTAGAAATGAATGTATCAGCTGCTTTACAGGTTGGAGAGTTGAGTAGATCAAGAAGGTCCCAAAGACCTTTTTGCCTTTGCCTTCTCAGTGTAGACAGGAGCAACTCCACTCATTACTTTCTAGGCTATGAGAGAGTGGGGAAACATGGAGACTTCAATTCCATCAATTACCCAGGGAGATGTGATGGAGATGAGTCAGTTCTAGAACTCGGATTCTCCATTCCCATGCATGTAGTTTGCAGGGAGAGTGGCTCATAAGGGAATGGGACCTGAGAGAAGACAATTCCTTTCTGGTCATATAAAAGTGCCAGGTGATCATTTTGTGTCCCCAGGCAGGAGATTTATTTAACTTTGCTTTAGTGGGGGACTATAAATGTTATCATATTCCTGGCTATAAAGTTTTGCAGTCCCTTAAAAAAAAAAACCCAGCCTTTTAATTCAGTTCACTGACTGCTGGCTACAGCAAATTCCTGAATTGATAATGTGTGATGAGAAGAGGTATCGCTTTTAATCAGCCACACTTAATCTGAGTGAGCAACCCTTGGACTTGAATTTCCTTTCCTTTATTTCCTTCTCCCCCATAGCTTCACTGGACTATAAACCCTTCATTTCACGGGGCATGTGGGAAAGAGGATCAGAGGAACATGGCTCTAAAGCTGGAAGAGACCACAAAGGCCACCTACTCCAACCCCCTTGTTTTACAGGCGAGGAAACTGAGGCTCAGAAAGGTTAAGGGCTTTGTACAAGGTCACAAAGGGCAGCTAGGTGGTGCCATCATACATATAGCATGAGCCCTAGATTCAGAAAGATTCATCTTCGTGAGTTCAAATCCAACCTCAGACATTGCTTCTGGGGGAGGAGGGGGGGGGGTGATGTAGAAAGAAAATTGGGTTATTATTATTTTTTAATTCTAGTAGCTCTATACTGGTAGGTCGCTCTAATATGCCCTGAAAGTAGTATCTATAGTTAAAAAGTTCTTTACAATATATTATCTCATTTGAGTCTATCAATAGTCTTTCAAGAGAAGTAGGGTAATTTTATTAATGAAGGTACTATGGCTCAGATTAGGACAGAAAGAGAGCTATGTGAGAGAGAGGGGGGGAGGGAGAGAGAGAGAGAGAGAGAGAGAGAGAGAGAGAGAGAGAGAGAGAGAGAGAGAGAGAGAGAGAGAGAGAGAGAGAGAGAGAGAGAGAGAGAGAGAGAGAGAGATCTGTAAAGATCCCACCACTTCTGGGTAATAGCTCTATTTTAAGCTTTGAGCCCTTTCCCAAATTCCTTGTCTTCTTTTGACCCA